>NC_048896.1:27731045-27983283 GCF_011077185.1 Oxyura jamaicensis
CCAAGAACAGCATCCCCTATTCCTTCCTCTGCAATCTGAGAGGAAGATCCTGGAGTTGCTCCTCTTAGAAGGGCTCCAGGACACCTGGCTGCAGGTAAGGTGGCTCTGAAAAGAGATTTCATTTAAATAGCTACACGGGAGTTCTTAATTTTCATTTTCACATGTACAAATAAAGACAGAGCTTCACTCATGGGCTGTTAATTGGCACTGATGGGTAAACAAGAAAGAACCCAGCTTGGCTAGGTCATTGGGGGCAGCTGTATTCATACTAATTAATTTATTTTTTCAGTTCACTTGATTTGGAAATCAGTGAGACACAATAAATAGAAAGCCATGAGGTTATCATTCACAGCATCATGGTTGGTAGAGCTCTGCTTGAAATCAGCAGGACTGTCAACCCCATGACACGGCCAGGCTGCAAGCACTCAGTCATCGCTTTGCTCAGGGTACAGAGGAGTGCTGAGAAATGACCAAAAGCTTTCCCAGAAATACTCTGCCCTGAGGATTCGTTTGCTAAGCAGAGGCTGTGCCAGTGTGGTGCTCTGCCAGTTTTGTACCTCTATGGAAATGTCTGTGCTGGCTGGCCTTCTGTGATGCATGTGGGCTGATGTCTGAGGATTAAGAGACCTGGGAAAACTCATTCACTCTGTCATCCTTTCTTGCTCTTCTCAGTTGCTTTGGCTGGATTTTCACCTGCCTGAAGTGGGGAGATGGACACAAACTCATGACTCTTAGACCGCGCTCCTCACAAACTGCAAAACCTTCTGCTGGTCCCTTGACAGGAACCAGTAGGACTCCTGTACAAAGGGCTTGCATCTGATCTGCCTTTTTTCCTTGCTCATTATATATCCACAGTCAGGAAATCCATTTTTTCTAGTGATCTTTAGTACAACCCATTTTTGTACCTCTGGTGATTATCACTGTCAAATGTTGTTTTGTTTTTTTTGGTTTTAGCAAAAGTAGCCAACTTGAAAGTTGTGTGAAATACTGTATCTAAGGCTGTGACATGCTCTTCACACAAGCTAACCTTGCACAAGCATCCTCTAGGAGAATTGATTATTGGGTTATCAGCAATTGATTATTGGGTTATCAGCATTCACCAGCTGTGTTAGAAAAGGTTTTGTTCTTTTTTTTTTTTTTACCTCCATGATAAAGTGTAATTCAAGGGCCTGGACTGAGTTTCTTGCCTCTCTGGGTATTTGGGCCAGCATTGCCTTCACTGTGTGCAAAATAGACATACAAAACCAGGTCTCTCACTTCACAAGTTGCCCTATGGCATGCAGTTTCCATTAGCACAGTCTGTGCCACCCGTGATTCCCATGGACATGTCTGTGTAGGTGGTAATGCTGCGCCAGCCTTTCTCCTTGGGGCTTGATGTTTTCACAAGGTTGGGTTTGCTGGGCAGTCAGCAAAGCCTGTAACTGGTGGGTCCTGTGCTTGGTCAGCAACCAAATTGCATTTCAGTCTCCTCTCCCTTTGATTTCCCAGCACAGCATTGATCCCGATGCAGGCAGCTAAGTAATGCGTTATCGAGACATCTTCGCTGTGATTTGGAAAAACACTAGGTGTCATCAGTGAGGTTTTGATTCTTCCTGCAGTAACATCTGTCTGTGAGAACCCACGGCAATGCTGCTGATAGAAACGTTGACCGAGATCTTGGTGCATTTTTATAGCAAAGCCAGGAAGAGTTTCTGAAATCCCCATCCCAGACAAGTCTAGCCAAGAATTCAGGTTATCCAGTAAAAACCATGTCAGGATTAAGTCTGTCTTTTAAGTGCATATAAGGCTATTTTTAAAAAACTATTTTTATGAAGAATGAAAACATTATTAAAATACCAAGTGAAATAGGATTTTTCCTTTATTTGTTTTTTAGTTATCAGTCAGATCTTGTTGGGGATTTGTTTGTTCTTTCCTCCCTGATCTGTCTCATCTCTGCAGGAATCTCTCTCTTGCAGTACTGTGTCCCTAGAAGTAAATTAGAATCGTTGTTCAGAAACGTTACTTTCTGTCACTGAGATGTGAACAGTGATGAACCTGCACAGTTCAGCCTCCTGGTCCCAGAGGAACCTTCTGGCCCCAAAGAGGGCAGAGAAGTCACATTTAAAAAAAAAAAAAAATAAATGAGAGAGACATATGCAAGGATTTGAAGCTGCACCAATAAATTTCAAAGAGGTTAAAACTCCTCGGGCAGGAAAAAATCAAATCTCCTTTTGGCCGTGCACTCTCCTGCTGAGTCCTCCAAATCCCTGAGAAGAAAAAGGTCTTTTTTTGACCAGGAAGGAGGAGGGTGTTTTTTCCTGGATAATGATCCTTTCTCTTTTTCTCTCCCTTCTGGTCATTTTTGCTGCTAAGATTACAAGGATGGAGGTGGCAGCCAGAAATAAATTTGGGGTGGAAAAAGTCATGTTATGTTTTCCCCTTCTCTTCCAAAACATATATGTATATTGCTACCATTAATGCTAAAATGAAAGGAATTTTCAGTACATTCTAGGTAGGTCTGATTCTTTTGTCTGCTTTTTGGGGAGCCACCCTCTGAATGTGAGCTGCTAAGGATGGGGGAGTTTGACCTGTTTGTGTTTAGGAATTAAGCTCGCCACAGATGCTCCTAATCCGTCATTAAGTTTGTGCAGGTGTCAGCTGTAGTGGTACTGGAGACTTCCTAATCTTGGCACCCACGCAGTCTAGCCATAGTTTAGGTTCAAAAACCTTTTTAACACTGAATTGCTCAAGGAAGTGCGCACTCTGGGCTAGAAGAAAACCCTTTTGCCTCCACTACTGGTTTCGGCAACATCTTAGACCGTATCCACATAAGGAGTGGGGCTTAAGTGGTAGCATCTATAAAACTGAAGCAAACTCTCTTCAGTGTCTGAAAAGTAAATGTGCAGCCCAGTTCCTTTTAGCCGACTGGCACAAATCCTGGATTAGACAGTAAGAATACACTTAAACCATGAAAAAGCTAGAAGTCATTCAGGAAATTGCACTATATAAGGAATTAGCTGTAAACAGAGGAGATGGCAGCATCCGTGGGAGAGAATGCTGAAATGCCACAAATAGAAATTGCCAAAATAAAGCTTAGAGAGTTGCAAATAATAAAATAGCTTTCTAGCATAGCTTTCTGTCATGATTAAGTGGAGAAGCAGTTTTGGGTTGACCTCATAAGGAAAAGGACCACCAAAATTCAAAAGGAAAGGTGGGCAATGCTCTCCTCAAAATGACTGCAACAAATCACTGGATTAATTTTGGGAGAAGGTCAACACACCTGGAGAAGGAGGCATTGGAAACAGTCATGTTTAGGAGTTTCTGTCTTGTTCCCTGTAGAGCTGGCTGTTTCTTCACTTTTTTCCCCATGTTTCTATCTCTGTTTCAGCTCTCAAAATAGTCCTTAACTAAAAACATGCCTTGCAAATAACTCTTAAAACAAGAGATGCCCCCAAAATGTTTTGAACACATGGTACATGCTAGTTAGGCCTTTTCTTAACCTCCTTTTCCTCCCTCAAATTTAGCAGGAATATCTTTAATGTGTGTGTGTGTGTGTGTATATATATATATATATATATATTTAAACTTCTGTAGCTCTCTATCTACAGGGATGACAGTTAACCAGCATCTAGGTGCCCCAGCTGGAGAGCAACAGGCAGTAAAGGGAAACCAACAAATTTGCCTACAAATCCCATGATGTCTTTCCCTCCAACACCATGCTCAGCATACTGGAAAGAGGCTTTGTTTTTTGATTCTCCTCTGCTTCCTCATTATCAGCCTGTCTTCCTTCTCCCTCCTACATTTTTCCATCCTTGTTAGCTCACTTCCTTTAACATGAAAAATTAAAACAAACAAAAACTGTGGCAGGATCCTCCTCTTTTCTTGCCATTTTCTATTAAGTAACCCCTACCTTTAAAGCAGGAGGTGTTCTTGTTCAGCCATTTGTCGTTGTTCCTGTTTCTGCTGAGTTATGCTGTGTCTGCTCCTCTAGGTGCAGCTTTAGTTCAATCCTTTTTTCACTTTATACACCCCAGGAGACCCTGGGGCTGCTCCCTTCCAAACCTTTACGTGAATACTGTTTTTCCCCCTCACTTTTGCTGTAAGCCTCAGGGTATTTATGGGCATACACATATGTGGCCTAAACCTGACTTTGAGCAGAACTGAAAGATGAGGGTGAGCAAAGAGATAAAGAGCAAATACTCAGAGCCTAGGGTGTGTTGCTTAAAGCACCAAGGGCCTTCAGCTAACTTTCCACTACAGCCTTTTCCTCACTTGCATAGGCTGTTATTAGAATAAAGGTACTCAGTCTTCTGTGTCCATTACAGAAAGGCTGCTAATAAATCCTATTCCATTCCATTTCTCCATAGAGCAATTTCTCTTTTGAAACATGGTTGTTGACTACGTCTCTGGCAGTCTGAAGCAGGAGTAAAATGCTGCCCTTATGCTGTGGGATCAGTTTGCATTTGCTGTGTGGTTGTGTCCAAATGAACGTGCAAGCAGCAAATGGAGACTCACACCCCCTGCCTACGCAGGAGCTTAGATCCAGAAGCAAAGCTCCTCTTGGTCTGTATATAAATAGAACCGTATGTAAAATCCCAGCACCGTTAGCTTACACAAATTGTGTATGCCAATCATTCTAAAAATTTTTTCCAAGCGAGCAAATCCACCGTAAATCTAGGAGATAATCAAATACAATGTCTTGGGGTCACTTTACACCTTTGGTGACCCCATCAAAGCATGCCAGTGCTTTGCCAAAATCCATGACTCTGTTTGCAAACTTTAGCTCTTCCAGAAAGTTTGTGCACCTGATGCAATGTTTCTTTATTAAAACTCCTGCTTTAGTCCCTTCTTCTAATTTAGCTAGGGTCAAACTAGGTTTCTAGCTGTTGGAATAAAGCTTAACAAAAAGTAATATCGCTACTGGAATGATACACTGCCTGTCTGCTCCTTAGCTGGAGAAATCGATACTTCACAAAGATATGGGGAAGACAGGAAAGCCATAAGCTAACAATTTATTGCCGGTATTTTAAATCTTTCAGAGATAAGAGTCTATGTTCAATGTGACAACTTTAAGACAGTGGAAATGTAAAATTATTCCAAGCCACTGCCATATGAAAGCAGCCGTTCTCCAAAACAGATTAATGATTATAAAGTGTGTGTTCCTGATAATGGATAAAATAGATTGTAGTTCTACTGATGCCTGAAGTTTGAAAGATAGCAAAGCACCTTACAATGTATTTGTCAGGCTCTGTCTTAGGCTTCGTAATCCCTCTTCTCTGAGGACTAATCACAGATTTCCCCTGGGAAGCTGCAAGGTGATGTGAAAAGAGGCAGTCCTGGTTCTGCTCACAAAGAGCAGACCGGCATCGCAGCTGGCAGTACCCACCAACTTCTTGTCCATCTCATCTCAACACAAAAATGAAGATCTTTAAAAGAGAAAAACTCTCCCTAAAGCTAAAGGGACTATGCTGTGGTTCACAAGCCACATCCATCCATGCAGAGGCTGGCCAGTGATCACCTAGGGCGTGGGCTGAAACAAACAGCACAAACTCCTTTCCAGGTTCAATAGTTTTTTTTCTGATCGAGAATAGGGAGGTATTAGTAAGTTTGATGGGCCATGTTCCTTTTATTTGGAGAAAACTCAACTTGTTTCAGAATCTACTCCTAGGTAGAAACATTTGTCTAGGGCTGGGAGGAGGATCTAATGATAAGCAGGTAGAGAGCTAAAAAGAAAACTGATTTCTCCTCCAGTAAGCTAAGAGGCATTACAAAGCCTCACTTACCACTTTTCTATTCTGCACATACCATGTATCTTTAATAAACAGATCAAACACCATCCAAAAAACTCAGCGAGGTTCCCCTTTCCCAGCTGCTCTGAAGTCTGCTCCAGGATTTCAGTCCTCTGATCACTGCAATGCTTCCAAAGCCCAGCCTTAATTTATTCCACTCTCTCTCCTGGCCGAGACTAATCCCCCCCTAGCTATTTTTCATCAAAAAGAAGAAAACAGATTTTCTGCGTTAACACAGCCAATGGAACGTGTAATGCTTTCAGTTTCACAGCTTCCCCCAAGGAACGCCGTACCAAGACTTTCTGCAGCCCCATACCTCTCTTTTCAGTGCTGTTACAGACTTGTGAGTTTCTTTGAAATTTACCATTTGGGAGTTTCTTACCAACATGCTTTCTACTCTTCTTCTCTCTCTCTCTCTCTCTCTCTCTCTCTCTCTCTCTTTTTTTTTTTTTTTTTTTGGTAGCCATCCTCATTTCCTGCAGTTTAATAGCTTCCCAAGTAGTGGTAGATCTGATACTTTCCTGAAGTGCAGGAAGATAAAATCTACTTAATTCCTGGAGTCCAGCAAACTCTCCTACCTAGAAGAGCTATGGACTGAGTCCTACAGCACCTGCTTTTAGAAAATATGCTCTGTTTTGTTCTCTCCTTCATTCACATCTGTATCTACCTCCTTTGTATCAAAAGCTTCTTTACAGTCCTCCCTATATCTGGGCTCTCAATAACTGTTTGTTTGGCTTTTAAGTTCATGTTTTTCCCACACCTGCATTTGCTCTTTATCAATCAGCCCTTATCAACATCACCTCCAATGACTAACTTAAATCCCTAGATTACTAGAGATGCCCACAATTTTGGTAGCCACCGTTTGGCATGCCTGCCTTGCCCAAGGCTGCTTCAGCCCCAAGAAGTGGCTCCGGTGACAAGAGCTGTCGCTGGTGGATTAAGAACCTGCCACAGCCCCTGGATCCACGGTGGACCTACACAAGGATGAAGCATGCCTGAAAGAGCCTTTTTCCTTAGAAATAACTCATCACGTTAGCTAGAACATGCAAGTCGTGCAGATGCTTTACCCACGCAGTCAGGAGATCAACGAGGCAGGGCGGGGGAAGTTATGCAAAAGCCTGGCCAGACAGACACAAAAAGGCAAAAAACAAAGCCCCACACCCTCTGTCTGGTGATCCTGATGACTGAACAGCAGTGGAAACATGTTTATTTGCCAAAAAGAGCGTCTCTCCTCCATAGAAGGAGCTGTGGGCTCTCCCTGGTCTTTGTGGTCCTCCTGGGTTCTTGCATTTACCATGACAGGAATGAGAGGGCAGTCTGAACTCGTCACTGGAATGAAATGCGAATTTCCTGCCATCGCTCATCCTTTACCTCTTCCTCTCTTACTAAACAGATAAGGATGTGGCTGGCTGGCTGGAGATTGATTTGTTTGCTTTGCGAGCCCTTTCAAGCCCAGATCCCGAGGCTGCAGGGTTAGTTAGGGCTGCAGGACAGGGCGCATTGTTCTTTGTGTTCTTTGCCATCAGCTCCTGATTTGTGTGAGAAGGAAAAAGTCATTCCTCGTGCTGGCTGCCCTTAGAAATAGAGCTGCTTAGAGGCATTTTGCAAAAGTTTTGTTGAGGCGTGGAAAATGTGCTGTTTCTACTCCTTGTGATCAGATTCTCTCATCCTTTTTTATTTTTAATATATTTTTGTTTTCCCGGAACAAGCTATTTTGAAATAAATTTGATTAGACTTCTCCTAGTACATACTTTGCTTATGACATTTTAAAGTACTTCATGGTATATAATGGACTGTATGCACAATATACTTTTTTCTTAAATCTATCATCAATTTTCTTTCTCTGCCCTTCCTGTCAGCTAAACAGAGAACTGAATCTCAATTTAAATTTCATGGGTGGAGAGGGAAGGAAGAGAGGAGGTGGAGGGGGAAGGAGCAGCTAATTGTTTTGCAGGTCTCTGGGCTGAAGCCATGCTTTTGTTTGAAAATGTAGATATATACCCAGTGACTGCTAATGCTGAATATCACATCATGATAATACATGAGAAAGCCTGCATTATAGGTTATGAATATTATGAAAATATGAAATTTTGGAACGATGAAAAGCTCCAAGAGCATCCAGCATGTTTGGTCTTGTGTCCACAGCCTGTGGGAGGAGGGAAACCAGCCCATAGAGGGCAACCTGGTGATTCTTGCCTATGCCTCTGTTTCCCCAGCAAACCATTATTAACTCACCTGCCAGCCTACTGAGAACCAGGAACTGAGGTTAGGGTATCGCTGGTGCCCTGCCAGAGCTGGGCTGTGGGTGGGAGGACCAGGGGAGCAGCCTGCCTTGGAGAAGGCCGGGCTCCACTTTGGGGTCCGTGTTGTGCCCCACAGGGGGAAGCTTTCCAAGGTTTTTCCCTGTTCTGCTAGGAGAGGTGGAAACGCTGCCCACAAAAGAGAAGCAAAACTATTTTTATAGCTGCTTACGCTTGCGCTTCCCTGGATTTTTCAGATACTGCAACAATGAATGCGGTCATGTTTGGGAGCTCCTCGGCTACGGCGGTGTTGCAAGCTATATGAGGTAATACAGAAATATTCCATTCATTTCCATGGACCAGCTCCTTGGCCCTTTTCCAGTAGCTCTGTAAACTTGTAGAACTGATGGATCAGCTTCCCAAGGGTCTTTATTACCAAGACTTCTGATTTCTCAGAAACTAAAACAGCCTTACAGGCTATTTCAAGGATACAGAATGGCTAAAATAAGCTTTCATTGAGTGTTCCCTAGGGATTTCTGCCCGTCCTCTTCTCCCAGAGTCCCTTTTATGTTGTGTTTAGCACAGGAGAATGGGATGCCACTCTCTTAGGGCTTATCTCTGTCAACAGGAAGAGGTCACTTCAGAACGAAGTTAAGTGCTACCGCTCCCTTCCTCAAGGGCAGAGAAGACTGCGACGGCTGAGCAGAGGTTATGTGTTCGGTCAGTCTGACAAATCCACAGCTTTGGGCTGATTGGGATCTGCTTCCAATGAGGGCCGGTTAAATACGTGCACAATCCAGCTTCGAACGTAGTCCTGCATGTGAATTAAACCCTACAAAACACTGTTAATTTGAATTTTATCATGTAAAACCAGAACCAGTGCACGTCTCTCAGCTGTCCTGCTTTGCTATCCACATCCCTCTGTCTTTCAGGCAACCGACTCCTGACTGAAGCAGCCTGCTGTTCAGCTGGCTGTGCAGGGCACAGACCAGTTTTGGTAGGTACATCGCTGTTACAAATGGAATAGAGGACTCATTTTGCATTTGGGAAAGAAAAAAAAAAAAAGAAAAAAAAAGCTGTCTAGGTGATTGTGGTTTCTGAAAGACAAAATAATGTTTGAACATATATATATTTCTATATGAAATGTCTGTAACATGAGATATATGAAATGCACAATATATAAATCCGATAAATTTACCTATGTAATATATAATGGTTTTATATGTGAAACAAATACACTTGTAAGGTTTTTCTTTTAACTAAAAAAAAAAAAAAAAAAAACTACTGTCACCCATGAATGCCTCTGGATGATAAAAGCTGTCCCCTTCCCTTCCAGTTTCAAGCACGTAAGGAGAGGAGCAGAAGAACCACTTTGTTCCCCAGCCCTGCCCCCGGGTGTATAAATAGCCGCCTGGGTGGCTGCTGGAGTGCTTCTCATTCCAGAGATCTCTGGCCACCCTCTTATCAAAACAGAAAGACTGACTTCACTCCCACTCTCTGCCGACTGATTTCATGCTGGAAACAGGTAAGGCGGCCGTGGTCATTGTCCTTGAATTGGCCACCTTCTTCCAGAGGTCGAGCAAAGAGAAACGCACTGCCAACATTCCTCCTTCACAAAATAAGCTGGTGCTTGAGCGCTCCCGGCTGACAAATGTTCTCCAGAGAGATGCAGAGAAACCATCCCAGGCGGGCTAACAAGGGGTATCGAGCTACAGTGCTGGGGAAGATGCGAAATGCGAGACAAAGCCTGGTGCCAATTTTAAACTCCAGAGCTGGAGCTGGGGAAGGTTTCCACTGGATGGTGAAAGGTCTGGGTCACCAACCAACGGTGGCCCTGGGCAGCTGGGTGAGGACAGGGCTGTTGTCCCAGTCCTGGTGCTTGGGAGGCTGGTGTTTACACCCGACACCATGATTTGGTAAAACCTTACTGTCAGCATCAAAATTTCCTGCCCGCTTTCTGCTTTCATCTTCTTAGGCATAGTACAAGTTTAGAGGCAATGTGGGGTGGCTAAAACCTTTCAGTTATCCCCCTCCTGTTTTCACTTTATTTTTTATTTCCTCCCACTTTCTGTTGCTTTAATTAGTCCCTAATATACGTTGATATCTTGTCCCTAGTATACATTGATATCACGTCTCAGAGACACTATGGCTACCCTCGTGCAAGCGGGGTCACGCATTCGACATGTACGCCATGCCACAGATGATTGATGCCACCCTTCTGTCACTGTCACGGTTCCTCTAAAACACGAGCTTAGAGGGTGAGGGGGTTGTATCCCTGTGCTTCAGAGAGTTGTTCTCATAGGAAGAGAAGGCAAGCACAGGCCGGTGCCTGGAGAACGCACTGCAGACACCTCGTGCTCCTCCAAAGTGCTGTCAGCTCCTGGTTATCCCTGGATTGATGGTGCAGGCTGCAAGTCCCACCTGTAGCTGCACAGATGCTGTGGGCTGCACAAGGCAGCTGCAGTAGGTCCCACTTCACTTGCAGGTGTTTGAATTGCCCTTCCTCTACAGAAAACGTTTTTCCATAGCTGGGGAAAAACATAGTAAATGTGCTTTTAGACAGTCACCTAGGTCTCCATGATTTGGAGTTATCCATAGTGCCACCACCTCACTGATAGGAAGCACAGAGAGAGACTTGCCTCTGAACGGCTTTACTTCTTTTCCTCATTCCTTAATCTATGTAAGCCTTCCTCTAACAGAACTAAAAAAAAAAATAAATTCTACAACACTGTTTTTTCCCCACCTTTTTTTGGTTTCCTATCCTTTTTATGACAAGCCACTGTTGACGCTGTTCTTTACTTCTGCTGCTTTGCCAACAGCAGCAGCATAACGTTTGGTATCCAGGAAGAGATTGTGAAATATCTTCATTTTTTAGTACTAGCACTGTTTCCTTCTTCATGCAGACCTCTGGGTGGGTTTTGACTCCTGATGGCTCCACTCTGAACTTCATTATGCTCACAGCACCTCTCTGCCTTTTTTTTTTTCTTCCCTCAGGCATAGCTTATTGGCAAAGGCAGCTCTCATCAGACCAACCTCACAGCTTTCTTACCAACTGCTGGCATAAACAAAAGAAATGTGTCCTCTCCCAGCTCTAGTGCGGCATCTGATGTCCTCCCCCAGTTCTGACGCTGCTGAAGACCATCATTTTTACGTAAGGTATGCAGGAAGACCACAGCAGGCAATACTGTGAAATAAAGGCTCGGGCAGAAAGCAGCTGATGGAGTTTATATGCACTCGTATGTAAACTTATACAGATGTATGCATAGATAAATTAAAAGGTCTGGAAATCATTCTTGCTTAATGTTTTCATTAGTGAACTAGGCATAAATACTACAAGTTTGCCGGTGAAACTTGTGGATGGTGAAAAGTTGGGAGGCACTATCGGGAGGGTGGAAAATCTGAAAAATGTTATGGGAAGAAAATAAACCAAATGAAATTTCAGAAGCACAGATGACTAAAGAATGCATATGGAGATTGCCATCAATAATTGCTGTTAGTCTGAAAAAGCAGAAGCTGAAAATAGAAGAAAAGTGGGAATAAAATGAAGCAGGCAACCGCATGGCACCTCTGAAGCACTGGTATAATTTTCTTCAGACCGGGAAATATCCTGGAATACATTGAACAAAATGTTTCCAGTGGAGATATTAATTCTGTTACTGAAGACGACATTGGTAAGGTGTTCCCAGGATGCTATATATGATTCTGATGTCTCATGTTCAGGGAAAATACAAATCTGAACAGGTGTAAAGAAAGGCTACTGAGATCACCAGGAGAGCCACGATCATTCCTTACAAACAGAGGCGAGGCAAGTTCAGCTCACCCAGCCTAGGAAAATTAAGGTTGACAGGGGGTACGATTTCCATCTAAAAATACACAGGAGTGGAACCATGGAGAGGGAGAAGAACTATTTAAATTTGTCTGTGACTAAACTTAGGCTGTAAATCAGATGCAGGTTCCTGACCATTAAAACAAACAGAGGCAAGGACAGCCTTCCAATAGGAACAGCTGGGACCAAAAAAAAAAAAAAGGCACTAACACTTTAAAGATGTAATTTTGGCAGAGAATAAAATGCTATAGCACCTTGGGAGGGAGAGGCAGGGGTTCAATGATGCTTTGTGTTCATCTGATTCTTGCATCCACATGAGGAACATGTAGGGAGGTGACAGTCTCGATGGGCAGCAAGAGTTGCAGGATGTCCCTTTGGTCCCTTCTGTTATTCTTCATTTATGCCCAGTGTTTCAGCCAAAAATATTGGCACAGTCCAGGTTTAATTTTTCTGCATGTGACACCCAGATCTACGCGGCAGCTAACCTTGCAAAACTGACAAGGAACAGGAGTTTTCACAAGCAGCACAAGAGATATAAATCACTTTAACATAATTCACACATAACTGTGCTGGAGAGTGTAAATTTGGTACAAATTCTTCAAATGTACAAATATGGATGCCTCTGTTTCTTTTTCTCTCCATTTCCCTTTGTCAGTAAAGATTAGATGTGTTTTATTTACCGTGGGAATAGCTATTACTAGCTTTAATATTTTTTTTTGTGGCCAGGGGCTAAAATAAGAGTTCCTTGACATGTTTTCAGGTCTCACTGCTCTCATGGTTATTTTATTTTATTTATTTGTTTTTCCCCAGATAAATATAAGTTTAGAGGTGGTAGCAAAGGCCTAGAGAGGCTTCTCTAAATGCTGTTTGTTTGTTTGTTTTTTAATGGATTTACCTAAATGGTTATAATGGTTAGATCAGCCAATGCAATAGGCAAGCTGTGTTTATTTAGTTGATTTCTATACATTGTTGGACCTGTTGATACACTCAAATTTCACCAGTTTGGCCTACCTTGATATTTGTATCAGTATAAAAACAAACAAACCACCATATAGGATCAGCTGCAGTGGTCATTGACTTACAATGACAGCCCCAAAGAGCATTTTCAGACCACCTCTGGCCAAACTGCAAATGCATCTTGGGAAAAGGCTGCCTGTGGCTGTCAATGACTGAATTAGTGGTGCTGGTGGGAAGAAAGGAGAAACGGTGTCAGGGCTGAGCTGTGCCAGGCTGCTCCCCAGCTGCCAGGCAAAGCGCTCGTCATGCTCCAGCTTGCACCCATCCCCTCCCTTGCAATACCTTACATAAAAGATTAGAGGCTGAGCTGCACCTCTTCTCCCATGGCATTAATTAATGTAAATAACTGCACGGATCACTCTGAAGGGTTGGATGTTTACCTGCCAAGCCCAACATAATTGGTGATTGCGGCGGATGTCAAGCCTAGCTTTGAGACATCACTCAGCAAGCCCTTCCCGCGCAGCTGATGGACTGCAATTAAACCACACCAAGCCATGGATTCCTGCAGAAAGCCTTCCCTGCCATTAAGGAAAAGGAAACTTAAAAGAGTGAAGAGGGTAGATGATTGAAGTAGCTGCTCCTGTAACATGCTAGGCTGTGTCAAGAATGGGAAACGTGAAGTCTGAGGGTTTTTTTCCATGCATTGGTGTGGTTTAAGGAACAGCATGGGATATGACAGTCTGGGGTAGGGTAATCCGGTAGTCGAGAGCTGCACAGGAATTTGGAAGAACTGGTTTCAATTCTTCCTCTGAGAGTTGATTCCTTGCACATATAAATGTTTATTGCCTGTGGACACCAGCTGTAAATAGTGGCAAATGCTTCACAGGGACCAGGGGTGGTGTGTGTGTAAATTGTCCACCTCATTGGTTTTGTGATGATGTTATGCTTATTTTGGTGTGGCGAATTATTTTTCTTTTTGATGTAAGAGAATTTTGTGAAGAGTGTGATGATCATAGAGTATAATTGTTATTATTCTTAAATATGCTTTTCACAGAAGTGAGGGGTGGAATGTAGTGGGTTTATGTGGCAAGGTTTTGGTAGCAGGCGGCCATAGGGGTGGCTGCTGTGAGAAGAATACAGAAGCTGCCCCATGTTAGATAAGGGGCCTGCTGCTGACCAGAGCTGAGCCAATAAGGGATGATGTTTGCACCTCTGTGAGAGCAGATTTAAGAGAGGGGAGGGGAAAAAAATAAAAAATATAAAAAAATAAAGCTGCTACACAGCAGCTGGGACAGAGAGAGGAGTGAGAAACAGCCTTGTCGGCTCCAATGTCAGTGCAGCAGGAGGGCAGGAGGTGCTCCAGGCAGGCAGCAGCAGTTCCCCTGCGGGCTGTGGAGAGGCCCCTGGTGGAGCAGGCTGTCCCCCTGCAGCCCATGGGTCCCACATGGAGCAGATCTCCACGCTGCAGCCCATGGAGGAGCCCCCGGGGGAGCAGGTGGATGTGGCCTGGAGGAGGCTGCGGCCCATGGAGAGCCCCCGCAGGAGCAGGCCCCGGGCCGGAGCTGCAGCCCGTGGAGAGGAGCCCACGCAGGAGCAGGGGGCATGGGGGGAGCTGCCGCCTGTGGGGGACCCGTGCTGGAGCAGTTTGCTCCTGGGGGATGGACCCCATGGTATGGAGCCATATCTGGAGCATTTCTCGAAGAGCTGCTGCCTGTGGAAAGCCCACGCAGGACCAGTTCAGGTGGACGGCATCCCACAGGAGGGACCCCACGTAGAGCAGGGGCAAAGAGTGAGTGTGAAGGAGTGGTGGAGGCGAAGTGTCATGGACTGACCACATCCCCCATTCCCTGTTCCCCTGGGCCACTCAGGGGGAGGAGGTGCAAGAGGGTGTGTGGGGGGAAAGCATTTTTGGTTTCTTTCCTTTGTTTCTCGCTTCTTTAGCTTGTTAGTAATAGGTAATAAATCTTACTATCTCCCTACTCTGAATCTGTTTTGCCCATCACGATGATGGTTGAGTGATCTCCCCATCCTTATCTCAATCTTGCATCGTATTTTTCTCCCCCTTTGAGGAGGGGGGGGAGAGAGAGCGGTTGTGGTGGAGCTCGGCTGCCCACCTGAGTAAAACCACCACAAAGGGCTGAGGATGAAGCAGGTTTCAGCCCCTAAAACAGCCCAGGTTTAACATGACAAGGATGTAACCTGGACTTCCTCAAAGGGCCCTTCCTGTTACCCAAAACAAAGAGATTGGTTTGGAGTTGCATTGATCCGGGCTAGCAGGGAAGAAACGTTCAACTTGTAGCACAGGCAGTGGCCTGCATGTAGGTGGCCCTTCCTTTCCCTGGGATGGAGAAATAAAATAGGTTGGAGTAGCTTCCAGTTTCTGGGTGAATGACCAAGCTTGGATATGCCTGCTCAGTCACTGCAAAAGAGTCAGGTAATGACAAACACTTATTTCCTTTGTTTGCATGATTTACCACATTTCAGGGGGACACAGTGAATAGGGGCTATTTTATTAGTAGCTATCACTTTTTCTTTAAAAAGAAAAGCGCTATTAAAGAAAAGAATAAAGACGGGTTGATAAGCTAAAATAAAGAAGAAATCAGGATGCAAAAAAAGACCATAAATCCACTTATAGCAGTAAGAGCTTGAATGGCTATCACTTTGCAGTGGGAAGAGTAATGTTGTTAACATTTCAATTTAATGAAAGCCATGGGCTTAAAATTGGAGTGAGCAGCACCATTATGGGTGAAACTGCTATAGAAATTGAAGCAGTAAGGTGAGAATATGCAGGTGGAAAAACGGGCTGCGGACAAGTCAGGGTGGATGGCACACCCAGAGGAAAAACAGGGGAGGAACAAATAAAACAAGGTGAGAAGTGAGAGGAGAGAGAAAGTAAACTTGACTGTGTTTGTTTTTTGTTTTGTTTTGTTTTTGACTAACAAAGCTGACACAAAGTGAATTGTGTGGGCTCAGCTGCTCAGTGCCTGCTCCCGCACGAGGAAACAAGTCTTCAGGGAGTTAGGGTGATCGACAGGATGCATGGGAGAGGATGTAATTCGGTGCTGGGTATCTCTGCAAACCAGGGACAGGAAAAAGAAAATAAAAAATAAGACAGAAAAATAAAAGTGTTTCTGTGATACCAGTTTGAGGCGGTTTAGGATTCACCACGACTGAAGCATAAAAGCTCACCCTGTCAAAAAGCTGACTGCAGCCTCAGCTTCTCAGAAACACTTAGAACATGCCTAATGTATTTCATTGCTGGGCGCAGAGAGTTATCTTGGAATAAGCTCCTAAGCCAGGGATGATATTTGCATTCTTAATTCACATTTAGAGTGAATTAACCCTAAAGGGGTTACTTCACGCTGGACCTAGCTGCACGCTGACTACAGATTGCAGTAACGTTACCTCTGGAAGAAAAGCAAAAGTGAAAGTGGTAGTGCAGCACAAGCACAGCCTGCAGTTCTCTGTCTCAGCACACAGAAAGCAAGTGTTAGATTAACTGCTGTTTAATTGAGAATTGTTTCACTGTGCATTGTTAATCTGTTCATAATTTATGGTCTCTTTTTGCCTTTATGAGTTCCTTTGTTTACTTCAGGACCGCAGGTGATGTTCTCCAGCAGGTTCTGCAGTACCCATTACCCAGCACCTAAGGCATTTCATTAGCATTTAAACAAGACTTAAGTGCCTGAGTAATTTTGAGATAGGCTGCATCTGCATGGCTAGCTGACTACTGCATTTAATTAATTTCCAGACTTCTTCCTTCCTCATTCAGGGGGGTAAAAATGCAAGCTCTGTCTGAAACAACGTGGCAGTAGGAAGAACAGGCAGGCCATGGTTCTGGCTGCTGCCGAGGTTTGTCCTCCACTCGCTATCTCTTTTCACCATTCGGCCCTAGTGAAAAGCTTTCTCAAAGGCGAATATTTGAAAACAGACCAAGAATGACAAGATCTCAAACAGCCTCTGGAGGGTGTGAGGGAAAACAGGCTCATTTGTCACAAGTGGATCAGGCTGTGGAGAAGTGGTGATGGCCCAAAGACCATCACCTAGGAGCAATGCTGGCCAGGATGCGATGGATGGGCACAACACAAGGTGGGCACAGTGGCACTAGGGATGCCCACCAGCTAAAGCCTCCCTGCGAGTTCCCCTTCAGTCCTGCTGAATTAGTCCTGAGATGGCCCGTCCCCACCTAGCTTGGGCAAGTGATTCATCTACAAATAAAAGCCTGTGGCTTTTGGAGAAACGAAGTGGAAAAGGATGTTTTTCATTGATGTGGCTAGCTGGTAGCCCAGGATAAGTGCGAAACCATGGGCTATGTGCTCCGGTGAGCTGCGAGCAGCTTGCTGCCCAACCGGCCAGCACAGGGACACGCCGACCTTGGAGGCACCACGTGGGTCACACTGGGGAGCGGGGTCCTGGAGCTCTTTCTCCTCTAATAAATGAAACAGTGCGAGGGTGACCTAAGGCCCTTGTGACACAATGAAAAATCCCTGGGATGGGGAATTTTTACCTCCGTGAATTAAAATCATGTGAGAGAGCCTGTGTGTGTGTGTGTAATGGGGATTTTCAGTTTTGCCTGATTAAAGTCACTTCTTAATGTGAACAGAGCAGGGTAAGGAAGACAGATTTCCAGAAGAGTGGTTCTGGTGCATTAGTTTGTGTCTTGGATGCTTGTATTGTTGAGATGTGGTGTGAGGGGCACTCAGTCAGGATAGCTGAGGAGGTGCACAGCTCCCTGGGACAACACTAAAACCCCCCTGTTAAAGCTCACAAAACTAGGACTGGGAGGATGAGGGACAGTGCCACCCTATTCTTAAACGAGGACAGATGGGCTGGGCAGGATCATGGTAAAGAATTGTGTTGCATTGGCTGTGATAAACTCAGATTTAAAACTTTCTTCTGCGTTCTTTCTTCACAGTGAATCTATGCTTGAAGAGCAGATTGAAATTATCGCAGTTGTGGTGTTACTGCTAATGAGATGCCTATTTCCCAACCACTTTCATCTGTAATCACTTTTAATGAATGTGAAATAGAGAAGGGAGGCAACCTCGAGCCTCCCCCATCTGTGAGACAGACACAGCTGAGCCTGCAGTGGTGTGTATTGCTGCTGCATCTTCACCCTGCTTCTCCCCACAGCAAGGCATCAGCCAGCAGGTCAGTAAAGCACTGCAGCATGCTGCCTGGCCTGCCTCCGACCGAGCAAGGCCATGGGTTGTCAGTCTGAAAGTCTTTGTGATAAGTAACTATGCTGCTGGCAGGCAAGCCCATGGTATAACTCTTTTCATAATCTGATCAAGCTTCGCCTTAAAACCAGTTTGATTCCTTGCACCCACTCCTACAGAAACCTCCCTTTGCTCCTTACTGATTCCTAAGTTGAATTTATTCGTGGCCACTTCATACCCATGTGTTCTCGTGCCAGCATTGTCTTTTGGTTAAGCACTTCTCCTGCCTCACTGCTGTTCTCAGCTTTGATGTACTTTGGGAGGCGCTTATATCCCTGTTACGTTACTCCGTTGTAAATAAAGCAAAGTTTTGCCCTTTTTGTAGAAATTTCCCTGTGGCAGCCTACGCGTGCTGTGCCTGTTGTATGCTGGGGGCGGGGGGGACGGGACTTTTGGGGTCGGCAATGTGCAGAGATCCAGCACCCCTTCGTTGGCCCTTGCATTTTACAGGTGTGCCTTCCACTAGCTGTGCGCAAAGCAAAATGAGGGGGAAAAAAAAAAAAAAAAAAAGAAAAAAGAAAAAGCGCATTTCCCTCTTCAAAAATAGTGATTATTTACAATTAATAATAATAACGAACTCCAGGGCCGCCCGGGAGCGGTGCATTTGAGGATTTCCAGCTCCGGGCGCGCCCCGCCCCTGCCCCCGTCCCTGCCCCCGTCCCTGCCGTGCTGAGCCCAGCCGAGCCAAGCCGTGCTGAGCCCAGCCGAGCCGAGCCGTGCCGGGGGAGGAGCAGCAGCAGACGGAAGTGCAAACAAGAGCCGGGGGACGGAGCCGCCGCCCGGCAGACGCCGCGGGTGTCCTCGCCGCTCCGCGCCCTGCACCGGGTGGTGAGCGAGAGGCGAAGGGGCGAGGAGGAAGAGGAGCGGAGAGCCGGCAGGTTGGGCGGTGGGTTTGCAACTCTTCGGGGCTTCTCGTAGCTTTATTTCACTGTGGGATATAATGTTACTGTGGGTCCGAGCGGGGCTCGGGGGGCGCCCCGTGTCTATGCGGATGCGGGGTGCTGCTGGGTCGCCTGCCCCAGGGAAGGGCTGCTTGACTCGGCTCGGCACGACTTTGTACAGCTCGGCACAGGGCTCGGGAGCTGCTGGGGACCGACACGGAGAGGCAGACGGGGCTTAGGCAACAGGGCCGGGGGTTTGGGGTCCGTGCCGGCTGCCCCCGCGGCTCTGCGTTTTGAAGTTCCCCCCCCTGCCGTGGCCCGAGCCAGCGAGAGTTTGATAAAATAAGCGCAAGTTGCACAATTTGGCCCTTGGCTGGTCGGTTGTGCAAGGCGGGGCTGGTGGGTTGTAGCGCTTTCGCGTAGGTGCTGCCCTGGTGTGCTGTAAGAAGTGTAAGAATACCACTTTGAAGGCTTGTGCAGTGTTTTTTTCCCCCCCAGTTTGGGCTGATAGGTGGCATGAGCCTGTGGCATGCATGCCGCTCGCTAGATGTGGCTGTGGTCGGTGGTGACCTGTCACGGGGGTGGACCTCATTCAGAGGGAACGAAAGGCATTCCTACTTTCCTACGGAAAGAAGCCTGTGACTAATTAAAATCCTCTTTTCAGGAGGAGTTAGAGGAGTTCTTGCTTCAGTGCTGAGGGAGAGACCCAGCTCCCGCTCGGTGGAGGCTTTCTCTTACCTTCCTCCTCTCCAGCTGCAGGAAGGGTCAGGGTGTGCGCTCCCCTCTCCGTACGCCGGTGCCTGCTGTGGCGTTTCGGGGTGGGCTGAGACAGCGCACGGGGCCAGAGCTGCCCGGGTAGCACAGCTTCTGCTTCCTCAGAGCTATCTCCTTGTCCCACCTCGGGCCAGCAGCCGTGCTTGGCTTATTCGAATGGCTGTCAGCGTGAGCGTGGCTGCAAGCTCTGCTGTCAGATTAAGAAATTACGATGTAGAGCAGCAGGTCTCTGTGTTTCTGCGAGGTGAACCCAGAAAACCCAGAAACGTGTGCTACCGACACCTCTTGGGGAGTGACTTGAAATGTCCTTCTGTGCACCTACATGGCTGCGGTGGCACCTCGGGCAGCCCGCGAGGCCAGGCTGCATTTTCAAAATATCCTGCCTTAAATAAATAAATAAATAAATAAAATCTCCCTCCTGTGTATGAAGAGGTCACACTCGGCTTGGTGGGTTTGCAGCCCGCTTTCTCCAGTTTGACTGGGGTGCCACCTTAAATGTCAATGCACGAGCGTGGAATCCGGCTGTGCCGTGGTGTAGGCTTACACCCGCGCACGCTGGTGTGTACTTTGCCTCGCTTCAACCATACAAAAATAGATGGGATCCACTACCTAAGATGTCATTGTAATGTTACTTATCTGAGGTGAAACTGAAGCCCTTATCTCTGACTCTGAGTGGCAATTAAGTGCAGAGGTTGCCTTTTAAAGGTAATTTGTTGCCCACGTTTGTGCGGAGGGGAGGGAGATACTTGGCCTTTGCTTTTTTTTTTCTTCCCAACATTAAGATGCAGCTGTGAGTATTTTAACTTTGCTAAATGTGAGACTTGTTAGTATGTGTTTCATCTGTAGCATTGTTACACCAATGTAAAGTTACGCTATAAAAACAAAGTCAGGGTTTTTATTTTCTTCTGATTAACCTCAAAGTTGTGACATTTTGACATCATTTTAAAGCCGTCAGACCATAATGTGTTTAGAAACAAGTTCTGAGCTGATGACATTTCAGCATGTGGTGCTTAATTTGTTAGAAATGAATGTGTCGGTGCTGGGAATTTCTTCTGTACTTGGATTTAAGGGATATTATCAGTTAATGCTCATCCCAACATTGAGGTTTGGCCCCCCCCCCCCCCAATATTCTGTTAATAAGAAGGACTTGTCAAATGTCTATGTGCCTCTCTTGAGATCCAAATACTTAGAGATCTGAAGTCTTAAGCCCATGTTAACAGCTCCATATGTTTCTTCCTAAGCTATTGAGGACAAGAGTGTATGAGGAATAAAAGTATAAGTAATGACAGACCTGGTGTGGATTTTTGGCTGTTCTTATTGTATGGAAATAAGGATGTTAAAATGGTAGACAGTGCCTTTTATCTTCTTTAAATTAAAAGCATAATCCTCTTCCACAGGCATTGATTCTTTCACTTGGATCCTTGAACGCTGAACATCATGAGCAACTACACCGTGTCTCTTGTCGGCCCGGCTCCTTGGGGTTTCAGGCTCCAAGGTGGCAAGGACTTCAACATGCCCCTGTCCATCTCTCGGGTGAGTGCATTTACCTCTCTGTTTGCGTGCGGGTGTCTGTTATGCTGTGGTCTGCCTGCAGCCTTCAGACTGCAGAGCCATGAGTTACGGGTGCTGGGCTCAACTTGCCCCATGGCACAGAGGGCTGTTCGTAGGGGGGGGGAACAAAGCTGGTAAAATACAACTTCTGCATAGTTTGAAGGCTCCGAGGGAACTGTACATTTTCATCAGAGATGGTTGTTTTATCCACGTTCTTATCTGTGTAGTGAAACAAACAGAAAGCACCCTTGAATTCCCTTCCCTGAGCACCCTCAGAGAACAGCAATGGGAGGCTGGCAGGAAACGGGCTGCTTTCTGCGTGGGGCTCAGCCTCTGCAGTTCACATGGGAGGCAGCAGAGAAAAAACACTCATGCTTCCATTGTTTATTCAGCCCTTAACAGTTAGAGAATCTTCTGGTGTCTGTTCTCGCAAATCCCACTATTTGCAATAGAAAGTCACTTAAGTGACAGGACTTATAAATAGCAGCTCATCAGCATGTGCCTGGGTGAACATCCCACTTTCTCATGATTTTTTTTATAGAGTATGTGTTCTTAACTGATATTCACAGGAACGTTTATAGAGGACGTGCTCTTAACTGATATTCAAAGGATTTAAGGAACTAAGTCAAAACAAATGTGATCTTTGTACCCAGGTGCTGTCTAACTGGTTTCCTACTTTTGAAACTGTTTTCAGTGAAGAATTCTTTTTTCTACGTGGGCTGAGTTTCAAAACCTTCCTCAGACAACTGAAACATTTATGCACATCATATAGGAACAGAATTTGCATCATGAAATTGATGGGAGCATTGGAAATCTGAAGGTGAACAGAACTGGCTCCTCATGGCTCTTGACCCTAGCACCTTTAAATTGGTTTGTGCTGTGGAAGTGTTTATGTATAAATGACAACTTCTCTGTCAGCAGCTTGCCTCCCCCTCCTGCATATTTTTGCGGTTTAGTGACAAAGATGAATTATTTTTTACACCTGTTGGGACTGCAGAATTGATACTGCACTGGGAAAGGGAGCAGGTTTCTATTTGGGTTTATGCATCATGGCAATATTTTTAGCTAATCTCAACTAGCGATTCAAAGCCTGCCAGTTCATTTAGACACGGCTAATCTTAGCTACCTGTGGATTATGCTGGTGAAATTAAAATACGGCTTGACTCTGAGAAAATATTTATTAATTAGCCTAGATGAGTATTTTATCACATTAATTGAATGTGCTGTGTGCTGATCGTAGGGAGCAGCGTGAAGGAATCAGCCTAAATAGCTATGTATAAAAGCCCAAGTTACTGAATTCCCTACTTACAAGCATCCATGCCCACACGAGCAGAGCATAAGGAAAGGCGGGGACCAGGGTGGCTTTAGGGCTCTGACAGTACATGGGGAAGGGAAGCACAATATCCCATTCACACGGTGTACCTCGGCTCTGCTCCACGGCTCAGCCATCTCTTTTTATTTGGAGTTAAGATTGTGCAGATATTGGACTGCCTGGTGTTTTTTTATTTTTTAAACCTTTGGATCAAAAAAAGTACTTAGTTCTGGTAAGCCAATCCGGCTTTGGCCCGATAGCTGGAAGAATTCAGTGCTGTGTTCCTGGTATGCTGGAACAGCCTGTACCATTCACCCCCCCACACCCTTTCTTTTCCTGATGAAGCATAAATGCCTTCCTGCATCTGAAGACTGCTAATTAAATTATTTTAGCAAAACAGTAATGAGACAGCAGAATTATGTTCTTTGGCAAGGAGGAGCTCTCCCCCCCCCTTCAGTTTGTGCTCTGGATGCTGCGATTCTGGCTGCTTAGCTGAGGGCTTATTTCCTGCTTTAGTTTAGTTTCAGCTCCTTGAAATTAAGTTCAAATAAAGTACAGTTTACAAAGCACAGAAAATGCACTGTTTTCTAATGCTGTTTATCTGAAAAGCTCATCTCTTATTACTAATAATTTGAACAAATTAAGATCTCATGTGTTTCCTGGAGAAAGTTTTCAGGGAGCCATTAGGCAGTGCATGGAATGTCATTTCAATGCGAGTATTTGTTTGCCTCTGTGTGGCAAAATCAGTCTGTTTTGTGTTCTCCAGTTGAATTTTTTAGTGTCAGTTAGTGTTACGGTATAATAGGCTAATGTTAATGCAGGGGTAGCAATAACACTTTAACACTAGCATGTTATAGGCTCATTGCAATGTCAAAAGCAATAGCATTAGCAATGCAATAGCATAAGCAATAGCATGGCTTTAGTGCCTCAGAATTGCTACAAATACAGCTGCACACATCTCATGGCATATGATGTACGCATTGTTGGGAATATCCTTATAGGTAGTGGAAGAAATCAATGCATGCAATATCTGTGGTTACATATACTCTTATAAGGCTGGGCTTCATCTGGATGGCTCCTTGCAAAGGGACTTGTTGAGCCCTGTTGAGTGCCATTACGTGGGTCAGACATCCAAAGGCACAAAGGTGTGTTGGGAGAGGTTGGGGTGGGATTGTGGTCAGGGTGTGGAGCAGGGGTTTGGCTCTCGCAAAGAGTCCTCAGTGGGGAGGAAGCTGCTATGAGAGTAAAACAATTTGCTCTTTACCCTTCAACCAGGAACGAAAGGCAGGCTGAGGTGGTAGATCTCCACCTTTTATTAACAATAAATTGTTGAAGTGGCTCAAGTCACCACATGCAGCTGTACTGTGGGGCTTCCAGGTTCTGTAGTGGTACTCACATAATGAGAGATTACAAACTGTGGGTAGTTAACCCCTGGTGAAGAAAGTAGAAATTACTGCAGCTGACATATGCAAGCTTACCTTATTAAGTTGCTATCCTCACTTGTTCCTGTGGCATTTTACGTTAACTGAGGGAACAAGGAGAACAATTGTTTCTTTAAGACGCATGTTGTAACGCAAAACTGAAAGATGGAAGCCTAGAGCAAATAAGAAGAAATTATTGTTAAAATTACTGTGAAGTTAACAATGTTCTGGTGGATGTAAAGTAGTTATTGTAGGAAATAATTAATTCTATGGTAGAAAAAGCTTAATATCTGTCCATCACTGTGTAATATATGCAGTCATGTGAGATGACACATACCATCACGCAACTTAACTTCGTATGAATTAATTGCTCACTTCTGAATCAACACAGAATGCTAAAAAGGCAGCTATTTATTCAGCACCTCCATCTCAAGCTTCAGTTACCAGTCTCTGGTAGGTTTCTGGGACTGGCGGAAGTGTCCCAACACTTGGGTGTTAGCTCCACCATGAGAATTACATCATAGACCCTTCTTATTTCTCAACTTTTTCCATGCAAAATTTGTTTATTCCCAAGTTGGAGGATGTTCTGCTAAATACCAGCTGGACCAAAAAAAAATTGATCCAGACCAAAATAATAGAAATGGAGTTATTTTTAGTCATGATTACCAGTAATGAGGGATCTGCTGTTGCTGATATCTGTGCAGATGTGTGGTCTTGGATAAATCGTAGTGATGCCTGTGATAAGTCCAGTTGGACATACTCATTTCTTTAGACTTTGCATTAATTTTATGTTTATCCTGGGGACAGCTGGTAAGTTCTAAGTGGTTAATTAGCATAACCAGAATATACTCAGTAAGCATGAATGTAGGATTACAATTGCCAAAACTTCTGTCTTCTGCAGAATTAATTGAATTGTGCTTGGTACTGATTGTTTATTCATTATGTTGAGATGACCTGAGAGGTATTAGTATTTAGGTATTTGTTCTAAATGTATGCTTGAGTCCCTATTTTGATATGCTGCAAACATTTTAAGTCTTGTGGTGAAGTTCGTAAACGTTGCTTATCTCAGTTTTATGGCAGTATTTACCACCAAGAAACAAGGAAATACTGAAGTGAAATTACAGTAACGTAGTCTGTGTCGTATACACCCTCCTAACTAACGCAAATGTATCTGACAATTATGTGTACTTGAGTTACTTTTTTTGTTCAATCTTGGTGGTAGCTTTAGCCACCTTCCTTCAGATGTTTCTTGATTTGCCTCTCTCATTTTGTAAGAATTTGGTGAAATATGGTGGTCTTGAAATGTTTTACCTGACTGACAGCTGTTTTTCTACCTGCAACTTTCTTCAGTGTACTTTCGTCACCTTCCCCGCCCTTCATCTTCTTCCTTCTTCGCTGGTCATTTTGCTGCTTCTGAAACCCTCACAGAAATAGCTTCTTGATTCTGCAGTTTTTCATTTTTTTTCATGATCCAAGTATGTTTTTCTGTGCATTGTTGCAAGGTCATGGCTGACGAGAGACTCGTGATAATGAATTTGTCAGCATGCAGCACACCCAGGGAGTGGGTAGAAGAGCAGCCCACCTTAGGACAAAGTGGGGAATGAATGCGCAGCATGTCTGCTGCTCAGTATACATCCCATGTGAGCATGGTGTAACTCTTCAGTAACTCTTCATGGAGGTAATCATTGATGATGTCTTCTTTTCACTCCCAGTTTTCCATCCTTCCTGCCCAGGTACGAGCAAGTTGTGTGGATCAAGCATATATATGACATTTGCACACCTTTTGTTCATGCAGAATTTTGGTCTTCGGTCTTTCTAATGTTTGGAAGCAAGCTGTTCAAGGACATTTACATCTTTGATAATAACATTAATGAGAATAAAGTAAAATGATGTTTTGAATGGACCCACGGCATGTGAGCTTTGATTAGAGTTTGGCTAGGCCTCCTTCCCTTTGGTTTGCATGATTTTTTTATTAAGCCATGTGTGTCATTCCTAGTAAAATCAAGTTTTGTGTCTGTATAAAGTAAATTATACAAAATATAAATTACAATGGGGGACTTGGGAAATGGTCTTTCAAGCAGGCATGTGAAATAGGAGAGAAACACTAGAACAACTGCTGGCCTGGCCAGTGATAATTGTGTCGGTAACTTTATGCTCCATCCTGGAAACTACAGCAAGCTACTAACTAAGCCCTAACTGGCAGCTGCTGGCATTGCTGCACTGGTGTGAGTCGCTACTGAGTGGTGATGGTTTCCACAAAATACAACTTCAGATGTTTTCCATTACCGTAACTTGCATTGCTCTGGTTTTCTGGTAGACTTATTTTACACAATACATCTTTTAAAATACACATTTTCTTATACGCGTCCAGTGAAATGAGAGCTGCAGAGTAAGGGTGTTGTGCCCTCCCTGGAAATCATGTCAAGGTGGGAGGTAGTGTAAGAGATGTGGGTAAAAAATGGACAATTTGCTTCTCTTAAAATTCACAAAGGGTATTAGATCATGAAAGATATTTTTCATGAATTGTAGAAAAGCTCATGGAGTAGGAGTGGAGTACAAAGGGCTTCTTTTTAAATGTAAGAAGCTATCATAGCTATCTAGAAGGTTAATACCCAGGCAGACAATGCATTTATCTGAAATTTTTGGACCTTGCTAGGGCATTTTTATTAGTGGGCACAAAGCAATGGGTAGTAAGACTTTTTTTTTTTTTTTAATTCTTTTGGTGTAATTTTATTGCAGCTGAGGAAATATTTCAAAAAGAAAATACTGCCATATGACATATTAGAAGTGTTTCAGAAATTGAGTTTGACATTTCCCAAATGAGATTAAGAAGAATGTGGTTAAAATCTTTATCTTTTTTCAGGTCTATATCTTGTCTCTCTTTTTTCTTTTATGGTTTAAAGTTTTTTCTTAGCAACAATGAAAGCTGGATTATAACGATCCTTTTGAAAACTGAAATAATAATGTGATTTCAAGAACTGGGACTTTAAAGAAAAGTGTCAATATTCTGAAGTGTTTAGCAAAATTTTTAATTATCATACCAGAGTAGGAACTGCTAAAACCAGAAATTTGGTAGGAATTGAAAATATCTACTTATAAGGGCACCCTTTGAACTGCCAGAAAGATGAAGGTTAACTTCAGGGCTTTTTCTTCTTTTAATGTTCTGTGTAAAAGTTGTATTTAGTCTTCAGTTGACCTTTTTTTTTAAGTGAAGTTCCAGAGAATTACACTGTTCAGTTTTTTTCTGTTCTTAGAAATGAGCTTTGGATTTACCTACGTGTGGGTTGTGTTTCTCAGCAGGAATGCTTCCTGGCACCAGCTGGGGGGGACCTGCAGAGGTCACAGCAGTTACCGCTGGTCCTGCTCCTAGGGCAAAAAATCCTGTGTTTTACAGGAAATTATAGAATGGATGGGATTAGCCAACCAATAAAGCAAGAACTGTTATTCTTTTCTGTTTAATTCTGTTCACGAGATGTGGTTTACTGAAAAAATACTGAGAATGACAAATGAGCTACCAGGAGCAGTTTTCATCCTCTGCACTGAGTCCCAAAGGAGCAGAGTTGTGTGGCTTTTTGTTTTTCTTTGGGAACGAAGTGGAGTATGGACAATAATAAAGCTTCCTGCTACACAAATGGTTTAAAATGAGTGAGTTTTCTGAAGGTCCTAGGTGCACAGAGTAGTGTTCCAGGGTTTGCAGAGGTGCCTGCAAGCACTATCTTCCTTCAGAGAGCTCTTAGTTTAACTTGAAGGTGGGAAGAGAGATCATTTTCTACAGCCATAATTTACCAGTTGTCTCCTTTTCCACTGCTATTTAACCTCCTTGTTTTGAAAATTTGAAAAAGGGCTGTGTTTTCCCAGATCATTCATTTTCCTTCTCTTGCTATGCAGTTTAAAACAAGACAGAGCATCCCTGAAAGGGGGGTCAAAGCAGGAGGTAGGTTGTAGGGGGAGAAGAGGCAGAAGGAAAGTGTCTGCATCTCATCTATTCATGGTCTTATTCGCCAGAAAACCTCCTCAGACCTAATAGGATGTAAATTTATTCAAAATAGTTCCTTTGCTGATGTCATTCCCCTGAAAATTGAAGCTGGCTGTTGTTGGTTCTTTACCGACACTCCAATATATGTTTGTGGCTAAGGGATATCTGACATGTCAACATTTCTTTTTACATTAAAGGATGCTGGTAACTTTTTTTCCCTTGTATGTGACAGTTTAGCTTGTATTCCTCATACTGTAACTAAATATTTTATGATGGGAAAACTATAGGTTTTGTTTGCAGTAAAAATTAAACTCTGATTAGAAAGTCAGAGCAGATGCAAAATAGGCAGGCTTTCCAGAGCCCCAAAAGGTAGGACCACTTATTGAATAGTAACTGAAAATAAATAAATAAATTAGACTTGTTTTCTTGTGAGTATCTGACCCTGGAGGCCTGACAATTTCTGTCTGCTTCCCCACCACTTGGAGCTGCTATTTTTAGTGTAACTGTTTTTCTCATTATTCATTGGCCGATGGCTATCAGAAGGCATTGTGAGAAGAGACATGGTGGTGAAAGATTTGTTTGTTTGGTTTTTGGTATGGAGCCAGGAGATAACATTGTTGGCTTTTTGTGTTTGTTTTGACTTTTTAAGAATAGATTTCATATGTTGTCAATGTAAGGGAAAGTGCGAGAGAAAACTGTCTCTCCTGTGCCTGAAGCAGTGGAAATACCGGGAGGTCAATATTCCTCCTGCCAGTGGTCCAGAAGGGAGGGGAGAAATGGGGCTGAAATTTGTTTGAATTAATATGAGGAATGGAAGTATAGGCCTCTGTTACAAACACAGAGGTACTGGGATAAAGAAACCATTCCTGAGGTTAACGTTACCCAAGGCTGTGAATGACATAGGCCTTCAGGCCAATAAAACGAGGGAAAATACAACTAAAGTATCTGTTTAGGGTCCCTTATTGTAAGGGATGGAGAGGTACTCCAGACCCTTGATCGTCTTTGTGGCCCTCCTCTGGACTCGCTCTAACAGGCCCGCTTCCTCCGCGTGCTGCGGGCCCCAGGCCTGGATGCAGCACTCCAAGTGAGGCCTCACAAGGGCAGAGCAGGGCAGGACAATCACCTCCCTCCAAATGCTGGCCACTCCTCTTTTAAGTCTGATTTAAATGGCTTGCTTAACGCTGCACAAGGGATATTCCCGCCTTCTTTTTCCATTTCTGTGCTCTGTCAGTCACTCACCTTTCGATGTTGTCAGTTAATGGGATTGGGTCCACCCTGCAGTGGCATTTCGTCTTCTGTCACTTACAGGCACCAGTGCAGTCCCACCATATAGCCTCTCATGTACAGAGAATAGCATTTTATAAACTGAAGACCACAATGTATACCCTCAAAGCATTTAAATAAGTGCTGCACCAGTGGAATACATTCAGTAGTTTTGGTGTAAAGTATGGCCAGTAGACATGAAGTATGTAGACTTCTGCTGTTGATCCTTTATTTTTACTTCACAGGGAGAATGACAGCCTTGTATTTAATAATCAAGAAAAGATAGAGTGAAATTAATGATTCTGTGACACCTGGATGACTGTTCTGCATACTTTTATTCCCTGCCAAAGTTCGTGATGCATCAAGTGTTGAGCTTCCACTCAAAATAAAAAGGTGCTATACAGTCCTTAAGAGATTGGGTTTTGTTTTAAAGCAGGCAATAAATTTCTCAGTTGAATAAACCATATTGTTTTTTTAAAATGTAGAATATTATTATAACTTATTCAGAGTTAGATTATTGCCCTAGAAACTCCTGCTTAAACAGTTCAGCAAAAGTAAAAGCTAGACTAAAATAGTATCTCATGGTTGAATGTATTAGAATGGAGCTCTAGCAATTTCTGTCAGCTCTGCGTGTGACAAAATCCTGAAGTAAAATGTAATGCCTTTTGTGAAGTTCCATAGGCTAAAAAGCTGATCTTGCCAGGTCTTTAGTAGTCCTGTTGGAAAGGTCAAATGATTTGCCTGTTAACTGGATGTGAAAGAAGTTTGGCTTACCCTAGTCTGTATTAAGCATGGCATCTGGTTCTTTAGCAAGTGGTTGAGCGATGTCAAGTACTTACAATAGGAAGACACCAGAAATTTATTTTGTGTTAATTGTTTCATGGTTCTCTTGAAGGCTTATGAATATTGACGGAGGTGCAAAACCTAGGTTAATGGTGAGTGCATCAGTTTCAGGAGGGTAAAATTCCCTGTTAAGCTTCTGTGTTTATGAACTAGTGGGATCAGCTGCAGATACCCTTACACCTAAAACTTACTGATTTTGCAGAACAAATGATCAAAATGCCTATGTGCGGTGTTGTATTGGTAGCAATAGCATTTGGGATTTTTAAAAAAGAATTCTGTAAACAAAAACAACTTGGCATGAAGAATGCAGACATAAATAGATGTATTTTTGGTGATTAAAAATGATTATCTTGCCTCACTGGAAGTTTGATCTGTGAAACACGTTTATTCTGAACCTTTATGAAGAAAAAGCAGCTTTGCTGTGTGGGTGATCCCTCTTCCAGACAGCATGGAATAATGCCTTAATCTACAGGTTGAATCTGTAGTACGCCTGCAAATGCTTTTTCTTTGCAATGTACATCTTATGCATGACAAGTCAGGCGTAGTTCAGAGTCCAGTGCAGCTAGCTTTTCTTTCACATGGAGGCCAAAATGTTTTGTGGTTTGTTTGTTTATTTTGAGGGGGAAGGAGGGGAGGCTTCTCTTTGCAGTTCTAGGCTTAGTTTGGCACTGTAAAAGACATGAAGAAGTAGGCTACTGCAATTGCTGGGAAGGTTTGTTTCTACCAATTTGTTGATGTATCTAAACAATTCCTTCTGCAGTGTTCTATATTTTTACTTAATGCATTATTTTTTTTTAAGACCAACAGAGATGCTCTGTAAGCCTGAGAGATCATGGCAGTTGGGTTCAGCTTACATTTATTAGAGGAAAGGAGGAATTGAAGGCTTGTAAACCTTTAAACATCAAAGGCATCTCGGTAGAGTAGATATTATTGCTTCCTTTTGGCTGTCGTCAGCATCTCATCAAATCCCAGTGTTCTGCCTCCACACCGAAGAGTGCTCTCTCTACATAGTGCTTAAGGTGGCTTGCTAGCAATTTTTCCGGAATGAAAAGGCCTCTCCAGAAATACGTATTTTGGCAAGCAGAGGATATTCAACCCTCAAGGGATAGCGTACAAGTCCTTTCTGAGGGACTTGTCTGGATTAATGGCTCATAATGCAGATAGTGATCAGGGGACACAATCAACTTTGCAAAGGAAGCAGTAGTGGTTTGGGAGCAGTCAACATTGCATCCTATCTGGCAACCTGAGTGCCTATCCTTTTTAATTTTTTTTTCAGATGCTGTATAAATTGCCTTTGCACACAGATATGAAGAGAGAGGAGGAACATAACAAAACTGGAAAAAAAAAACATTGGCAGCTCACTTCTGAGCTCATGTAATACCCAACGCATTCCCTACACGAGAACTGGCCCCCACCCTTTTGCTGGTGGTATTTGCTGGCCGTAGAGAGTTGTCAGGGGAAAATCAGTGCCTGTATCTCCATGTGAAGGTTCAAAGCCAACTCCATGGACCAAGCTCACCTCCATCAGTGCCCTAAGCAGGAACAGTAGGTGGGACTGGTGCAGCGGAGGCCTGGTTAGCCTAGCAGGCTCGATGCAGGTGTCTAGGACAATACCGTCTGCAAGTGCTGAAGCCAGGCTTGCTAGGACATGTCTGTCGGTGTACTAAGCTGTGAAAACTGCCACCAAATGCTTATTAAATTACAACTTTTGTCAGCTCTGGATGCAGTCTATTCTCTCTACTTTCCAGCTGTCGCATTTTGGCAGCTGGCTGTAAGCAAAAGTCATTGTAGCAGGGATTTATATGAATCTACTTTGAGAGCATATTCAATTTGTAAATGAAATTATTTTGCTGTTGAGCAGATTGTGTGTGATTTTGTTAATGCCGAGTGTTTTTGTGGCACCAAGGCTTGGGTCCTTGAATACCAGTGTAATTTTAGGCATGCAGGCTGTGTCTGCAAGGTGACTTTTGCTGAAGGCTCAGCTGATGCTGGTGTGCATTGCTGCTCAGCACCCTGCTGTGCTGGCTCTTCAGGCTCGTCTCACCAGGAGGAAACACTGAGTTGCTTGGAGGAGAGAATGGACCTTTCCCAGCCAACTTTCTGCTTTCTTTCAAATCTACATTAGCTGACGTGCGTTAGCTGTGAAAGAACTGGCTAGCCGAGATGTTTGTATGATATCCCGAGAGCTAATTACAAACAGACCTTTAACAATCCAGTCAATCCTCATCACTGAAACTACAGTGCTAAAGCAAGGGGTGGAGGATTTTTCACGTACATGGTGTATTACCTTTTGCTCTGGAAGCCTAGTTGGGATGCTCTAGCACATGTATCTTTCCAGTATGCAATTATTGCTCTTTTAAGCAACAGATCAGTACCTCAGAGCTGGTCCTTTTTGGGTAATTTTGTAAAGCTGCCTCTTCTGAATTATTTACTAAAATAACTGAGCTTATGAACAAAATATAGATGAATGGCTATTTTGGCTGAAAGAATAGGTTTTGTATATATGTCTGGAAATGCAATCCACTTGCAATGTGAAAACCTAGTGATGTTTTCCTTGGGATGTGCACTTAAATCTTGGAGACTTGCTTTATCGTTGCAGACGCAAGTATCACTGACCTTCTCATGTTGGAGGGAATGTGATACTCTCTGGTTGGTTGAGTAGCTTCTCTGTGAGGGTATTTCTTCTATCGACACATCTACACTTCAAAATGTAGAAACTGCTGATTATTGAAACTTCAAATGACGTTGATTTGTTTTGATATATGCAACCTGATGAAAAGTGCTGCTGCTGCAGTTGACAGCCCAGCTCAGATTATAACTCTGTCCTGGATGCTGTGGGAATAAATAATGGGAAATTGCTCACAGGAAACTCTGATTACAGCAGTCAAAGTAAGGATTTGGGGCAATTCAGTCTGCACTGGCAATTTGCTTTTCAATCACTTGCCATCAGGGAAGGCTAATGTGCTGTTTTTCTCTGCTTGCAAATGAAAGGCACACTCTTGGCAGGGTGATGGAGACAGAAGGGTGTATGCAAATAATTTGGGATGCTGTGCTCGTTGATGTCAACTGGTTACTGACCTCACAGGCAGGATGGAGTGCTGTGAGCACTTCTTCTGGTAACTCCCAACACCACCTCTGTCACTCGCTTGCTGTGTGCTGAACTCTGTACCTCACTTTTTATTGCACACCCTAACTTATGCCTGTTCAGATAGCTCAGTAATTACCTCACTGCTGCTCTCTGGCTTCTGTCAAGTTCTGCAGTAAGGACCATATGCTCCCAAAGGGCTGTTGCAATCCTCAGAATGACAAATGAGGTTTTGGAGTTCCCCATTCTTTCAGACTACCTATTTACAAACACACCTTTATCCCACAGCAGGGACCTGTTCCCTTGCTAGAAGCTCCTGGATAACTTGGGGGGCTAAATAAAGGGGAGAGCTGAGCCCTTACAAGAGGTGATCTTTCATGGAGTGAAGTATTTGAAAAAAGGGAATAAAGACAAGTTTTGTGCAATGTGTAACTGCTGCATTTCAGGGAACTTGAGAAGGGTGGCATGCAAATAATCTAGATTTAAGTGCACTGACATTTATGTAATACTAGTATCAATTCTGGGAAATGCAATACATAACAATGGGTATTACGAGTTAGGAAATACTTTACTTTGGCATTTAAAACTGCTAACTTCTCAAACTCATTCAAACATGCTTTTCTAGTGACCTCTTTTTTTTTTTTTTTTTTTTTGCCAAATAGGTTTGGGTCTTCCAATTTGTCACCTGCTTTTCTGTTAGAGTAAATGAAAAGGAAGTTGTGCAAGAACCTAATCTATATTGCCTTCAGATTTATTTTTTTTTTCCCTTTGCCCTTCTTAGCCTAGGGGCACCTGTCTTACTGCTGAAATAAGTCTACCAGGTGTTTTTGCTCTAAGTTTGCTTTATAAGAGAAATTCCACTCAGCCCATGTTATTTGTAGCATTTAGCAGCATTTAAGGATGATAACATCATGTGATGAGATGGGAACTATGGGTTTAATAGGAGCTAGGTATCCATTTATATTGATATATTAAAAAAAGAAAAAAACATTAAAAACTGAATATGTACACAAGATATTTGTCAGAAAGCTTTAAAGGACAACTGATAAAAACTTTAGACCATGCATACCAGATGCTATGCTATAGGTATTTTTAGGGATTACTTGTTCAAAATTATTGCCTCCGCTTTGAGTGTTACAAGTTCTACATTTTAAGTTTGTATCCATCCTTTTCCAATTTTTCTCTCATCATGCCAGTCCTTGATAGGCTATAATATGTCCTGGCCTACCCTGGCTTTACTGTGCCCATCTCTGGGTTTCTGTTCACCGGAAAAGCAGGCAGGGTTGTGTTATTGGTACAGCTGTAGGAAATGCTTCACCACAGAAACAAGCTGCTCTTTCAGGGAGCAATTAATGCAGTCCTGGGTGATATCAACCAACACCTCACTTCTGAAGATACCACTTGGGCTGTCCCCACTCCTTTCCATGCTGCAATGCAGCAGAGCCAAGTTGGTTTTGCTACCAAGGAGAGCTGTGCATGGTAAGGAGGAGGAAAGGTTTTGAGCATCTCAGCAGTAACTCCACATAGACATCATGGAGGACCACCCCAGCTGTCTTTGAGGTCTCGTGCTGTCACCTTGCATGCTTGATGCTCCAAATGCAGCCCTTTCAAGGGAGGCAAGATTGCTCCAGGTCAAAATTGCAGAGAAACCCAGAGTTCCTTCCACTTAGTGGTGCCCTTCTTGGATGCCACAATGATGGTGAATTTTTCACCATCGTTGAGGGAGGTGAGCAAAGGGGGCTGTTAAACCCCAAGTTCTTTGCACTGACGTGCTAGCATCAAAATCTGGATGCAATTTAAATCATCTGAATAGTCCCACAGTGTTGTATTGAGCGTTCAAGAAAAGTAAGTTTAAAAAACCAAGGAAACCTCAGAGTGTATCTTGGCATCAAAATCATGAGATTAAAAAACACTCCTTATTTCTAGGGCCTGACTCATGGTTTCTGAATGCATGAGGGTGGCAATGCTAGCTCCTATGGTCAAGTAGCATTATAAATATTTCAGGACTTTAGGGCACAGAGCTGTGCCAAATATTTTTCTTTTTTCTTTTTTTTTTTTTTTTCCCTCCAAACTACTGCAGTTCTCTTATAACCTGGACTGTATGTAATTAAACAGGCAGAATATAAAATCTCCGTTTCTGAAAATGGAGAATCAAATCGAAGTATTTAAATCAATTACATAGTGGATGAAGTGTTGCTGACTGTCTAAAAGCTGCTTTATCGGGACGTGGTACATGCAGTCCAGTGTATGTTAAAGAGAATTGCACAGCAGCTGGCTTGCTAGAGACATTCAGAAATAAACAGTCCGTGGCATGTGTAGTAGAATTTGACCCTGTTAGGAGAAGAAGTAGGGCAAAGTGTCTGCTCGGGAGCAGCGATTCCAGCCTGCAGAAGCACACGCAAAGCGAATAAAAGGGGGAGAAGGGGGAAATCACGTGGGGTCTGAACATTTGTTTTTGTCCACCAGCACTGAGCCTTGGGTGTCCTGAAACTAATTCAGCCAAGCCGTAAATGAATTGCCCTCTGTGGGAAGTGTTTTTCTGTTAGCTGTCCCGAGGCATTGCACGCAGCTGTAAGCCCTGAGCATTGAAGGCTGGAGGTGGTGAGATGCTGGTGTGTCACCCGCGGGGTCACCTCTGGCAGCACGGGGAGGAGTGGGCAACCTCATAAACTTCTCCAGTGCCATTTGCCAGGAATCCTGAACCAGGTTCCTCTGTGCTTTCCAACGAGAACTTGAGCTGCTGATTTGCTTTCCCTGATCACTAGATACGCGCGTGTAAACCAGCCAAGATGGAAATGCAGCTGGAAAGCAGTGGGTCGCTTCTGTCTTGTCCGCAGTATATAGGCTCAGCAGGGTTCTATACTGGGATGGAAAATAGAGGATGAATATGTACTTATTTCTATAATTTGTTCATCATGAGTGTGGTATGAGTGTGGTGGTGTGTGGATGAATCCCAGGTGCAGAGGTAGAAGAAGCCCTCAGTCCATCAGGAATTTCTGGGCATGCTTCACTTTTTTTTTTTTTTTTTTTTCTCTGACTGAGAGGGACAAATCTGCAGCTAGAGAAGGTGTTGCTCCAGAAAGTTTTTGTTTGTTCTGTTTGCTGCTGTTTTCACAAGTATGTATCATACGCGGGAAATCCCTGGAATTAGGAAAAGTCGTGTGGCAGGGAAGATGCTGAGCAAATGTGGGGAGAGGTAGATATGCAGATAATAGCAACCTGAACTTCTTTAAGATGTCTGAGAAACACCTTGCTTGATTATAAGTTTGTAATTCTTTACAAGGCAGTAGAACAAAGATGCTGGAAGAAGGTACGGAAAAGGTCTGCATGATATTGCATGAATATCTAAGTTTAGCTTCACTGGCTGGGCCCAGACGTTGTAAACTGTATGGGACTAATATAGGTGAAGTAGCAATTTCACTTTCTGCAGAGAGGAATGAATAATGTCTACAGTCTGCACTGCATTTCTCTGTATGTGACTGCTTAAAATGAGGAAACTAACAGCAGTGTAACAAGTAGCACACCGCAGTTACTGCTCAGACATAATTTTGACTGGCTCATCTAACACGCTGATTCTGAAAATCGAATTTCAGTGTAAGGACAGGTTTAATATTGTACAGTTTAAACCACCTTAGACTTTTTTTTAACTAACTCATTGTGGAAAATTGGAATTAATACATTCCCCTCGAGTGCAACTCTAACCTTAATATCTTTTCCTTTCTTCATGTGGTTCACTTTCTGTATACAGGAATATGACAGCTGGCATGATGCCTCCTCCTTGAGTCGTGCAGTTTAACATTTCTGGCAGCTGGATACGTGTGGAAAGCTGCAAAGTGACAAATCTGTTTCTCATACCTTTTGTAGTCTGTTTTTCATCAGATGGAAAAATGTTAATACCCAGTGAACTTTCCTCCTTTGGCTCACCCAGACAGTAATTTACTATAGCATTTCCTGTACATTGTCTCTGTGTGTGGAGCTCATGCTTTCCATCCCTGCTGCCTCACAGAGCCTCACCAAGGTGCTGCATCGTCCCCAAGCTGCTTGGGGTGTTTTGCAGGACAGCACCAAGCAGCTACGTGGGATGGTACTCTAGAAAACTTGCACAATGGAACTTATCCATCATCAGAAACAAAGTCTAAAGCGAAACTTTACTTTCTGCTTTACTTTCTATATTTGTTGCAATGCTGCTGCTGTTTCCCTTATGTCTTTGCAAGCAAATTTGTTAGAACTTTTGGAGATTTCCTAGTCAAGATGCAGCCAGCCTACAAAGGGTTTTCCTCTCCTTTTAGAACTGTCACCCTTCTGTGATTTCATTGATGACTGCCTTGAAAAAAACCTTTAGACTATCCCAAATTTTCCACATGTTAAAATGTGTTTTGGGGAGAGCAAACGAATATCTTTAAAAGAGGTGAATATAACTCTTGTTTTCAAGAGAATTTTATTCACTTCTATAATGTGTTTTGGCTCCTGAAACCTGCAGACGAAAGAAGAACACGGCATAGAGTTGATCTGGCAGTTGGGTGAGTATTTTACGTTTCTTCAGGCCTACATGAAGAATTTTGCATTGTCTGTGGGCAAATAGCTGGTTTTTGCCAACTCTGCCGTAGTTCTTTTGAGTCTAAGCAGATGCTGAATTTTTGAGCCCTCAGAAGCCCAGGTATTGGGTTCTATACATGAGATCTGGCAAGCTCTCCTCCAGTAAGTAATCACCTTACGATGGTTTTATGATGATACAGCTTTACCTGCTCTTTTTCTTCTCCACTTGGGCTCTTCAATACTAACTGTGCACAAAAAATCTTCAGCAGTTAGAGCTTCCTCAGTGCTGGTACACAGCCTTGCTGTAGAGCAGAGGGCTTTTTGGGGGGACGGAGCAGTGAGAAGCATTGAAAGTAGCTCCGAGGTCTGACCTTTGGCACGGAGGTGGATGCTGTGGTGATGAAGGTGTCTGGAGGAAAGGCATGCAAACCTTGTTTTCTGACAGCAGTTGGAGAGTCCTCTCTAAAAGTTTTCCTTGGCTAACCCACTTTAACAGTTTGTTTATTAAAAGCATGCAGTGTTAAGCCCAGAACTCCAAATTTTGGGGATTTTAGTCAGTAACTGTTTCTCTACTAAAGATGCCTGTTTTGCAAACCCTGAGGGAGGACAAGGATAACACCAACAGGCAGTTCGCTGAAAAATTTACTTAAAATATTTTCTAAGATGGGTTTTGAAACTTTATTTAGGACACTATTTTCTTTTTGTCAAAAACATCTTGTTGAAATTCACCAGAAGTCAATATGTAAGTTATTGCAAGGATTAAAGAGATCCATGTTGACATAGGTAGGTTTTTGTTTACTAGGTTTTAATACAGACATGAAAAAGTATGTATGCGCGTGCCTCTGCATGTTTTATTTCAGTGCTGCAGAAGGATGAGGAGAGATGTTGCAACACTAGCTTTTTTGTTCAAAGCACAAGCTGACCTGCCGCCAGCACAGGCTGGGAAGCTGTCATGTAAGGATCTGCTAAAGGAGAAATCAGCGGTGGTTTCCTTAGCACAGCTTTATATTGACCCCTACCAGTGCTGTAACAAAGATGGTAACAAGTATTGACAGGGTTTCTCTTAAAGAATTTTTCAGCAAACTACTGTTACCAAAATATATACCTTTTTTTTTTTTTTTTTTTTTGAGTTGAGCAGCTCCCTCTGGGGCACATTCTGTCTCAGAAAGCACCCACTGCAGCCCTTGGTCCAAGACCAGACGCTTGCTTATGGAAAAAAAAAAAAAAAAATACATGCACTGGCAACCCCCTGGGAATGGAGGGAGTGTGGCTGCCACGTCCTGCAGGACAGCTTCATTCATGCAGTGTTTCCCTATGGCTTGACCCTTCTCCTACCTGGCAACAATGTCATAAATAGTGATTGAGATGTACTTGAATATACTCTGAAAACCAGCATATTTGAAAGTTGTTAAACTTCCTTTGTATTTTTTAACCCCCCTCCTCACTGTCTCTCCCTGGGGTCTCAAAGGAGGAGTGATGAGTTTCCCCTTTTTTTTTCTCATTACCCCCTTTTTTTTCTCATTTTGATGGTTCTACTCTATTATTTTTATTTAAAAATAATAATAATTATTATTATTATACCTTTTTTCCTCTGGCTGGCAAGATCATTGCAATACCTGAATAAAATACCAGCCCTTAAAGGGAACTAGCACACTACACTTCACTGGCAGTATTGTTTAGGATGCTGCTTTGTTTCATGTAACTTATTTTTGCTTAGTGGTGGTTGTTTTTTTAAAAAATTATGAAACCACATAGTTTATTTCCCACGTGAAGCAGCAGTGGTTTGAAATGCCTCGGTATTTCACTTTCTCATGTCACCCCTCACTCAGGTAGCGCTCTTGGCAGTGCCACTGCCATGGGTCAGCCTTGCCCCGGTCGTGTCCTGCTGCCCTGCCCGGCCTGGCTTCGTGCACTGCATGTGATGGGCACGCTGCTGAGAGCCGTGTTGGCACTCCCTGCCCTCTGCCTGCTGTCCTCCTGCATTTCCCTGTGTCCCTGGAGTGAGGGAGCCCTTCGTTTTGTGCTAGATACCTGCGTGCCTTCTGCATTTCTGCTTTAACATGGGGCTTCTGCTGGGAAGCTGTGAAGACCCAAGCTGTAAATCGGAAGAGACTGTGTAAAATGGGAGAGAGCTAACATGTTTTACTAATGTTAAAATGTTTATAGGAAAATCGGAGGTATGAGGGAATGTAGAGCACCATAAATAAACAGTTTGCAACTGAATTTCATTTGGCTGCTCTAAAATTTATCTGCATTCAATCTGAGACCCCTTCCAAGCATCTGCTGTGTTTTCCCCTTCCTTGGGATACCACTGCACATTCAGGTTTGGCAGAAGCATTAACTAAAACCTGTCATTCTCAAAAGCTGAGCGCTGTGGCCCTCTGCCTGCATTGCTTCACCAGAGAGCTGGAGACGAACCTAAAGGCTGGCTATCAAGCAGCCTTGTAACATAATACACCGGCAATGTATTAACGTGACGTACCAGCTCGATGTGCCGGGGTTTTAAATAGCTTGCATTCATCTCCCCAGAGTACTAGAGGAAAGTTTAGACCCTTGCTGAGCAGCCCATACCAAAGTTGGAGCTTGTCGTTCAACACGTAGCTCCTGGGGGCACGTGTGTCCCTCCTGGAGGCTCTCCCTGCCCCTAGCTCTAGCTTGCTGCTGCTTTTTCCTTTTCAAAACTGAAGTACAGTGACAACTCTGGAGGCAAGCTCATTTCCTATTCTGTATCTTCCCCTAGATAAATGACTACTCATCCTTGTTGCTTTCCACCCCAGCTATCACTAGAGTAGGCTAGAGTCAGTTTATTTTTATTTGTAGATGCTTAATAGGAGTAAAACGGCATTTGACTGACATCAGGTTTTTAGGTCGCCATGCTAAAATGTCTCCAGTGGGTTTTTAGGTCACCATGCTAAAATGTCTCCAGTGGATGATGCTTAAAATCTGAAAATACTATTTAAAAATACGTAGTTGTGCCGAACCAAATCAGAGGCCTTTTATGCCAGTAAATCTTTCATTCCATCAATCAAAAAGGAGATAAGTTAGATAAATAAAAATATTTTTCTTCAGGGGACACTTACTTGGCTGTGAGACTGGCACTGATTTCTTCAGGCAGAATTCTAAGAAACTAAGGGTTTGCCTAGGATTGCTTCTGAATGATTTGCGTTCATGTGGTTCGTGATGTTACCCAAAACTCTCTTCCAGTCTGGGGTGGCTTCCTCTGCAGCTGCAAGTGTCATTAGTCGGCCTTTATAGTTCAGAGAGTTCCTAAGCCCCTTCACTAATAATAACCCTAAGTAGGAGGGCACGGTCTGAAGTCAGTCTGTATGGCTGCAGCCCTGCCGTGCCCCTGACCCCGTGTTCCCCCCCAGCCCAGATGCTACTGCTCATACGTTCGCATGCTCTGCTGACACTATACTTTGTTTTAGCTGTCAGCTTTTCAATTAGTACCCTAAAAATTATGTTTCCGGGAGAATTACCTGTGACTGCAAGGCTTTTTATAATTACTGTTGACACTTTAATAGCATAAACTAGAGGTTAGCACGCTCTTTTGTTTTGGTGATGTTTGCCTAATCCTACCCCAAGGACACGAGTTTCCCCTCCTGTGCAGGGAAAGCAACTTTCCATTGTTCCTTGCCTGACTTAGCTTCAGTGGTTTGAAGGGAGTAGCTCTGCAGCACATCTGAGCAGCGACTCCTTGTTACAAATATTTATTTCCTGCAGAACTTGACTTTTCTTCATCCTCCTGCGCACCTGTCTGAATGCACTGGGCTGGGTTGCCCACCCGCTGTTGTACGCAGGCCCCTTTCTCCTCCGAGCTATAATTAGCAGGCTGTGATGGATGTGACGAGCTGTTTTGTCTTCCGGCAGATTGTACTTATCGCTGCTGCTGCAGCCTGCCCCGTAGGCTGTTGAGTTGCTGTGTCAGCCTTGTCTTCAGGCTGATGAGCACCAGCCTGCCTGCGTCTCCTCCGCAACAGCAGGAGGAGTGACAGCTATTTCGTGTTCTGGGGATGCTGCACTTCGTCTTTAGGAAGTGCTCGTGACGCTGACCGAGATGCAGGGAGGTCTGCCCTAACCGCAGGGAGGTTCACCTCTGCGCTTGTTGGTGCTCGAACGCAGACTTTCAGCTGCACCAGGGTTTTCATGTGTCTGCTTGGTATTTTATTTTGTTTGTATTAGTAGCTTTGTCTCATCTGGAAGAAAAAAAAAAAAAAAAAAAAGGAAAGATCATGTTCTGCTTAAGCTTTGTTTACTCAGAAAAGACATTTTTCCCCTCAATTTAATCGGAATGTGGAAGGAACTTTCGCCCTTGGTACACATCCTGTGCTGCTGTCATTATATCTGCATTTTATACGCTTTCAATTCGCGAAGGCTTGAGCCTCCACACTGCAATTAAGCACTGCAAATTAAAGAGGTGTACTTGGTTTGCTTACGCATCTGAAGGGCTTGAAATGTAACTGCCTCAGCAGTTAGCATGGGGGTATCATGCTCTTCGGTGTGAGTCATAGCTGCAAAATACTGTGCTGCCAGTACTGTTCTTTCCCTTGGCATGTTTGGTTTGTTTAGTTAATGAGAGAAGCACTTCAGAGGTAATTGAATGCTTATTGAACTTCATGGTAGTGAGAGGTTCCTATAAATGGGAGACTGAGGTCCTCTGAGTGCTCGGGGGCAGCAAAATGTCTGAAGGCAACAAGAGCTGCTCAGCTGTTCGTTCTCCTGGATGAATGAGCGCCTGTGCCATAGGAAGGTCTCTTCTGGGCACACAATCAGCATCTGGCAGCCAGCACGGCCAACACTGGGATGGAGGCTTCAAATCCACCAGGCAGTCCAGCACCAATGTTAGATGGGAATCATTTGTATGCCTCATTTGACTAATAACTCTTGGTCAGGCCAGCAAATATCCAGTTGTTGCTGTGGTATTAGTAAGAGTGGAAGCTCACGTGTGTGCAATGGAGTGTAATGTCCTTGTTGCTGCTGCTCTTGCAGAGGAACATCATCCTAGTGACAGTGCTGCAGTACATGTATCCATCATCCTCTGTGTCTGCTTGCGGTGTTCATGCGTTTGTTTGAAAGCACTTGCAAGACTTACCTTCCCCACACGTTGTGGAAGGCATCCCTAACTTGGTTGCCGCCATCTGCTAGATTTTAGGAATATGTGCAGCAACGTGCTACAGTCAGCGTGTGGGCCTGTAGGAGGCTGTGTTGCTTGTTGCTTCACTGGTGTTAGCACCGAGCCTTCTCTATTGAACTCTTCGGCAGCACGGCCGTTAATGCCATTGTGGTCTCTGGACTGTGTTGTGTGGGGTAGAAGGGCTCTGGGCAGACCTCGGTTGGGGAGATTAAGTGTAAAGCTAATCAGCTGGTGTCAGATCTGCAGGGGTGGGTTGTCACCTAAGTGCCCAAGCTCTGTGTAATACCAGCTTGTGTTCTGTGCAGAAACATGCAGTTTGGTGTCGCAGTTTCAGGGAGTGTGCTCAGACCTGTTTTTCTGTGTTTCTGTAGTGGTTTAGACTTTCAGAGCCTTCCCTTGCAACAGAGACTGCCAGTTCAAGGAGTTTTCTTGTGGTAAGGGACTGGACTCCTGGCTAAAGCTGTGAATGCTGTTTCAGTTTATGCTCTGAGTAATCTGCGTTGCAAGAAGGAAGATCAGTGTTTCAGTTCAGTCTGATTGCTCTGCCAGGCCACAGGGTGCTTTTATGTGAATGGGAAAAGAGAAAAACTCTAACTCTAAAGAGAAAAACTCACACAAGCCTAGTATCCCCTCACCTCAACTGAGAGTGGGAATGAAGGGATGCTTCTGATAAATAGTTTTAATTGCAAGGATTCCAGTTTTATTCCTTTTCCTGCTTTGGTCTGTTTAAATTTTATGTGTGGCTCTCATTCATATGGTTTGCTTATGTTCCTTATCTCTACTCAAAAGGCAGTGCCAAAGTTACCTCTGTAGCCTGAAAGCTGACTTGGATAACTTTCTTCTGAGACATAAGCTGTATTCTATCTACTGTGAAATCTCAGCCCTGTTGAACTAAGTAGGCATTATATTAGAGCGTTCTTTGATTTTTTTTTTGATCAAGAAGAGATTGCAGAAGATGCTCATCTCCTTTGCTTCTTGTAGCCACGTGGCTGTACATTGGTGGCTTCTATCACAATGTCCAGAGGTGAGAACAGTATGGTTCGTGAAAGTGTATTGCATTCTTCTACAATTACTGCCTGAAGAGGTTTAAGGGTAATCTTACTGGAAAACTGGAGGACAAAGAAAAAACACCTCCACCAATATTGCAGCCTTTCTTGTTCAGGACTCACTGCTTGTTATTACCAATTGCAAGACTCCCGCTGCTAGTAATAGGGGCTTAGCTTGGATGTGATTGTTCCAGGTTAGCTTGAATTATTTTGTTAGTAAAACAAAACTCTGAAGTGAAAATTCTTACATAATAAAATAATTCTGGTAACAAATTCAAGTGAGGATATATCTTAATATTTTTGTAGCTATTTAGGTGTTTATGTATTTATTCAAATGTCTTATCACAACGTGTTGTTGTTAATGTGTGAAAATCCTACGTTGCCAGCATCAAAAGTATGTTTAGGTATGCTGTAACTGTGCTGTGTTGCCATTTAAATCTGTCAGCTCAGAAGACAGAGCAACCATCCTTGGGCTGCCTGGGAAAGACAACTTTTGAGTGGGTTGGAGGTGTGGGGCTGTAACTGAACACGGGTGAGAGGTGTTAAATGCTTCCAGATCGTTCAGCCTCCCCTACAGCCAGGCAGGACCGTGTGCTGTAAATCTAGGACCTCCCTTTGGTGGCTTGCGTAATTTTAAGATATGTGATGCCTTCTAATAGGTGGCCGGAGAGGAATGTATGAAGCTGCTAATTTCAAGGCAGGCATGATGAGTGGCTGTGTGAAGAGCTCAAGTCTCTCTTTATCTTTTTTATTATTATTATTATTTTTTTATTATTTTTTTCCGTTGCCCTGCTGAACACATTTGGCTGAATAAAAAATGACATAGATATATAAATGAGGAAAAAGCCTGCTCCTAAAACTGGTTTGTTAACCAGGCAGCAAATATGCAAACGGTGCGTTTTAGGATTGAAGTGGCGTGACCCTCAGTGTCACCAGCTCATATGGCAGGTGGGCACGGCTGGCCGAAGGTCACCGGCTGCATGTTACATCTCCCTTTCTGCCGCCATACGTGTCCTTATTCTTGCCTTCCGCCCACAGAAGTGGGAGTCAGTATGCTATTGCTGTGTGGGGACTGATGGCCTCGGCAGGGGTCTTCAGTAGGAAGCCATCCGATTTTTCTGGCGGCCATTTTGTGACAGCCTTTGAGCAACGTGTCGTATCCTGGCCAGGGGTGGTTGGGCAAGGGGAGAAGGGAAGGACCAAAATATTTCTACCTCTTATTTATGTGCCTGTAACCTAAAGGAGGAACCTCAGCCATTCTGGAAACGGTTTGCGTTCCCCATCTCACCACAGTCTATGGGAGCGGCCATCTTCCCCCGCTTCAGGCAACGGGCAGCCGCATCCCTTGCTGAACTGGGGAACAGGTCCAGCTTTGGTAAACCTCCAGACAGACAGGAGCGTGAAGCTGGAATAACTCTGCTAGGGCAGCTCTCCTTCTCCACTTTCCAAGATGTTTCTTGGATATTTTTTTCCCCAGCAGACGAAGAGACTAGTTCTTGAGAGGCCCTTAGTTATATCATATTTCTTGAACTTGGAAAACAGTGGAGAATATCTTTTGAGATTAAGATTTCAGCAATGAATATGCTTGAAGATTTATTCTAAATACCATTTTAATTTGGAAGTATCTTTTTATTTATTTATTTTTGTTAGAGTGTACGGAGCGTAAGTTCTCTCACACTTTAAGCTTTCACCAGAGTCTTGCTCATATGGAGCCCAGTGGCTGTTATGCAAGTGATCAATATTTAGTACTCTTACCAGCATTTTAACAAAAGAAAAAAAAAGTTCAAACCTGCAGACCTTCTATACCATCTGTCTTGATCACTTTGGAGAAATGAGCAGATATCGTTGTTTGGTGGTGCATTGTTGAACCTGACAAAGCTGTAGCCCTGCTTTGTCTATAATCAGCCTCGAAGATAAGATTTTTTTCAAAATGCTAAAACAGTCTTGTTTTCAGCACCAAAATTAAAGACTGGAAATTATTTATTTTTTATTCTCCTTAGATGTGACTTTGTTGTAAACTTTACAGTGACTATTTGTGGTAGATATATATATACACATATATATATATATTTTCCAGAATGGAATTTCAAAATGTTTTGACTTGAGTTTTTGTAGTATAGGGTCCAGAGATCATGACATATAATCAAAATAAACAAATAAATACAAATCTGCTAGAGAGCTGACATGACTGTGGGGCTCTATTATACAGGATTCCTCTGGAAGTTTAGGTTTTGAGTGGCTGGGCACTTTGCACTGCACGGTGTTACACTGAGAGCAAGTGATAGACCATTGCAGGGAGTAGATTTGAAGGACTAAGTTTTCTTTATTGTTTGTGGTGGTGGTGTTTTTTGTTTGTTTGTTTGTTTGTTTCCTTCAGAGTTATTTGATAACTAGCTTCTAACTTTATTCATTGTTTAGCTGTGTGGGTAACTTTCTGGATCTCCAGAAGTCCAACTAGCAAAACACGTGTTGTGGCATAACTTGGCACAACTCACAGCAGTGAATCTCAGAAGGCTGCAAAAGATGTAGACAAGGTTCATAGTGGCAGCAAATACACCAATGTTTTCCTCTCTGGAACTTCAGTAAGGAAACCTTGCAGTGGTTTATATTCAGTCTTAATTTTCAATGCATTTGGCAATCAGATGCTCAGGAGAATTTGCCTAAAATAATGGTCTTTGTTTTTGCAGTCAGAGTATTCGTCCTAATTTCTCTGGACAAGTGTATTTTTGTCACATGCTGCCTGAAGAAAATGCTGATGAACTTCATATGGCTTTCAGGTCATCAGCAGAGAGGGAAGAATGCCTTTTCGTTTCTAGGTGTACGTCTGTGTGTTAAAAATACGTGGACAATTTTTATTTATGCTTGTATATATATCATAGAATCACAGAATGGTTTGGGTTGAAAGGGACCTTAAAGACCACCCAGTTCCAACCCCCCTGCCATGGGCAGGGACACCTCCCACGAGACCAAGTTGCCCAAAGCCCCATCCAGCCTGGCCTTGAGCACCTCCAGGGACGGGGCATCCACAGCTTCTCTGGGCAGCCTGTGCCAGTGCCTCACTGGCCTCTGATCGATTGTTAACTAGTCAGTGTTTTGAGTGTCTGTATATATAAATGTATATTAAAAAACAAAGCAACATTAACAAAAAAAAAAACTGCAGCTGTGTAATCTGAAGTCATGTAATTGTCATGTTTGAGGTCAAGCAAACTAAAACTGTTACAGAACAGAACATATAACATTATATGTTCTGTATATACATGTAAGCCAGAAATGCTAAATTAAATTTGAAGTTGTTATATGTTCTCATGAGCTTTATTAGCTTGTGATAAAGATTTTTGTCTTAGCTATAAACAGCTGGAATGAATTTATTAAACAATGTGAAACTCCTTTAAAATGTGTTTCTTATTTTCTGAGTTTTTTTTATTGGATTTTTTCCTACGGTATTTTATATGTTGGGTATTTAGCCAGTAAGTGTCTGGCTTAAGGTAAATGTCTGCTCTAATATTCCCTTGACATATAAAAGGCAAGATATCCACTAGGATTTACTAATGTCTCCTATTTCTGTTTTATTTCTTTGTGCTAGAAGTTTGTGCTTGACTAATCCTGAGTTCTCTGTCCACTGCTTTAAATGAGGGCACAAACGTACGGCTGTTGTTGTTGATCTGGAGAAGGTTGCATTAAAAGCAAACAAAAAAACAAACAAAAAAAACTGTGATATTGAGGCAGTACATCATCTCTTTCTTTCAAGCTGTGTTCAGAAGTTGCTGCTTTTTCATTAATGATGTTTGCAAGACTGCACTTTGATTCTCTGACCAGGTTGCAAAACCTGCCAGCTGCTCCCTTTCTTGTTTTTTCTCAGCTAATACAACGTTTTCCTCTTTCATCCTGGCTGTCCCCAAGTTCTTCCCGTGTGGTTGCCAAGACATCTTCCTTTATTGTTGCTTGAATTACATCACCATCCTCCTGCAGTCTCTGAAGTGATCTCTTCTTTTCATTATTTAGCAAAAACCTTGGTGGCCTTTCAGTCACATTTGTATTTCTCACATCTGTTGTGACACTCCTGGTCAGGATTTATGTCACTAACTCAGAATTTATTTATCTACTTATTTTCCCCCCCTATATATGACTTCTAAATATGTCCTAACTTTTTATGGAGCTGATGTGGTGGCACCCATTGCTGCCTATGGGTTTAAGCTTGAAAGTGGACTCCTGCTAGAGGTTTAGCAGAATTCTGGTTTGGGATAGCGGTTAGGTGAGCTGTGCTCCCTAGACAGATTTTTTTTGCCCATAAGGAATGCTCATAATGCCTGAACTTGCCCGTTTCTCTCTTTACTTATGTGGTACAGTTTATCATTATCTAAATTATCCAGTCTTTGAAGCAAGTAGGTTGTTTCTTACATGTTTATTCATGTCTGTTCTCTTTGTGGATAAGAGAAAGTGAAACAGCAGTTGGTATATCATGAGGCATTCAATTTGTAATAGCATTTTCCTGCCACTGGCGAAGCTGTATTAGTTTCTGTCAGGTGAGGCTTCAGTTCACACTTCCCCATGTACTTCATCTGTTCGCTTTGCTTTCATGTGTGGGATTGCTTCATGAGTTATTTCCTTCTCACCACTGCCACGTTTGAGACTCCTCTTTGTATCCTTCAACTCATCTTCCCATAAGAGGGACTCCAAGGCAATAAAAATAGGGAACTATTTAATTTAAATAACACAGAATAAAATTCTATTATATTTGTATTGCTATTAAGAGCGTATTCTGGAAAACATGGGGCAATTACGTTATATTTGATGCAAGAAAGGCATATCCTATTGAGAGGGACCCTGAAACCCCTATGGAAGCACAATGGGCTAATAAGATTATTAGGGAGATGGATGTTCAGTTAGTTGAACTAATTTTATCATTTGTAAATGAATAAAAATAATCCTGTTTGGGAACAGAGGAAGTACACAACTATATGCACTGCAGAGATCTTCATGTGTATGGCCTTCATGCTATGGAAATGATTTTATGATTATTATTATTATTTGTTCTTCTGGAAGAAGCTGAGCTCAGTATCACTTGATACCCAACTTAAGCACAATTAGAGAAAAGCTTTGGTTTGGGTTATTTCAGGAAACTTCAGGGGAAAAAAAAAAAAAGATTTTCTAACTTTCTAAACTGCTCATTCCAAAAGAGAGGCAATAGCAGGCTTCTGGATGTAATGCTGTGTGCCCTTGATGGCCAAGACCCTGGCTGCTGCCTGCCAGGGACATGCCAGTGTCAGCAGCACTTCTCATTGTGTGCTGTAAAAATGTCAGGTACTTGAAACTTCTGTTTTGATGCAAGCCAGGTGGCTCCTAAAGTGATGTCTCTTCAGCAGTCCCAAGTAGTAGTGTGCTTTGGTTGTGGAATTAATGTGTTGGGTATCCAAAAAAAAAAAACCAACAACCCTGGAAGAGAGACTCTACAGGCTCACAGCTCACAAGAGCTAAAGCAGCCGTACAAAATTTACATTACATTTCTAGCTACGTTTTCATTCCATTTCCTCTTTCTGCCTCTCTGATAAATTAACTAGGCAATAATTTTTACCCACTGGCATATAGTCTCCCAGGGAGAAAGCTGGATTAGTTCTGTAAACTCTCTGAACAGAAGAATAATCTTCAGAGAGAAGCCAGCCAGTTAAAATAAATAGGGCTCTGGGGCATGCCGGCAGTATGGGAACACAACTGAGCTCCTTGAGCTTACTGAAAGCTCCTAATTTACGCTCCGAAATATCTGCAGACATTCTGGCACTTAACTGTAAATCACTTTCCCTCACTGAGTATTTGGAAAACGTATGTTTTTTTGGAATTGCCCCCCACCTTCTTTTAAATCTGACTGTAGCCATGATGTCCAAACTGTTTTGTCATCATCCTTTCAACAGCTGGATTTTTGACATCACAACTTTATTTCTTCCCCAAATCGGAGTATTACTTGGGTCCCCTGACTATCAGGATACACAGGTGTTTCCCATCTCAGTGACAATTTTTATTCTCTGTAGAGCTTCAGGTGGCTCAGAAAAGCAAGACCAGACGCTTAGGTTTGTTAGGTGCCAGTAGAGATACGCTTGCATAGAATAGTTTCTTTATTCCTTATGTGAAGTGGATGAGAGTTTTGACTCATTTTAATAATCCTTTACATCCCAGCGGGTATATACAATTTTAGCTTATATCTCAGTACCTGAATAACATGTTTAGGCTATGTGTAAAATGCATAAATTATATCAGAATTTATTGCTGCTTGTTTAGTTAATTGCTTCCCTTTCATAGAGAAGTTAGAGATGAAGAAGACACCTTTTGTGAAGCCGTCTGCCTCCGCTTCCTGACATCTGCAGCAGCTGGGGGGGCACAGATGAAACCTGCTCGTGGCAGGGCAGAACTGCAAGGCACCCACGATCAGTCAAGCTGTGGCACGTGAGGGATGGCACTACCTAATAACCCTTTGGCATGCCACGTGGAAACTGTTCCCGCTTATTAGCAACCTGTTCTGGGGCAAGCACGGGAAGCTGAGGGCTTGTTCTTCTGTTTCATCCCCCTGGCATTCAAGTGGGTCTGTTTAGCATCAGCTGATGAAAAACAGAAGACATCGTATCCAAAAGACCTATGCATCGTGCAGTTACCCTATTCTGTAAACTCAGTCAATGGTTTTAGATTTTATTTGGCATCAACCCAATTCTGTGCGAGAGTAAGTGATGCTGCGTGGTGCCTCTTCTTGCATCAGCCACCTTCTTTGTGCTCCTCTGTAGGCAGGTTTGGTGCGTGCAGGGATGGATGAAGTGATTGATGTGTGCATGTATGTGACGGTTTACAGTTGATGTGTTTTTTTTTTCGTGGAGGACTTGATAAATATCAAAGGTTGAAATACAGCGACAAAAAAAGTTTAAGAAGAAAAAGAGAGGGTTGAAACCATATGTCTTATGTCTATAAACCATATGTCCAGAACACATGAACCCACAGGCATTCTCAGCCATGTTTGTTTAGAAAGAAAACTCCAGCTTTGTGTTAGCTTTTGTTTGACACAGCTCCTGAATGTGGGATGATAGGGATACATGGCACAATCTCGTTAAAATATATGTTGTTGTCAGGGCTACTGCCGAGGATAAATGGCAGAACTGAGAATGAAAAGCGAGATGTGGTTTTGTGGGTTCCTCACTAGCAAAAGGCTTGAATGCCTGTGGGCTCCCTCCAGCCTTTCTCTGTGGGCTGCAATAAGTTGAAGAGCTGTCTTGGGGAAACTTCAGCCAAGCCGTCTGCTGCTGTGCTGCAGCAAGGGAGCTGCTGTGAGTGGAAAAAAAGGGATGAAGCAAAGCAGGAGGACCTGGGAGGACAGGCTGGAGGCATAGGTAGTCCTCTCCCTGGGATGGTAGCTGATGGTGGGGTACAGAACCGGGCTGAGAAGCATGGTTGATGCTTTGCTTTATGCTTTTATGCTACATGTTGTCCTCAGTGATGGTTGGTGTGCTCTGTTCACCCTGGACTGCAGGTTTATCCATCAGTCTGGGAGCACCTTCAGAGTTACAGGGAGAAGAAGGCAGGCGGATGATGGGGAGCGTGGGGCAGTCTTCTGGGGAGAGGCAAGGGCAGGGCTTCCTGGCAGTGGGACATAGCAAAATACTCTGGTAATCAATTTTCTTTTTTTGACCTAAGCTAATTCTGATACCTGATTGGTTTGGGGGAAACCTTCAGCCTATTTACAGGATTGCCTCATAACCCATTTTGTAGCCGGTCGTGTCAGCGGTTTCCACTGCAAACCTTGTATTACAGCTCTTACACCTCAGCTGTATAAATTTGATCTGGACTTTAAAATTGGCATGTACGTTCTTGATTTGGAAGCAAGTATTAAGGCTGGCTGGCTAATCTGTTGGCTATGTGAATAATACTGCCGTAGTAAGGGCTGTGAGGAATATGATACAGCTCTCAGTTTCCAGCGAGAGCAGAGGAAGCTCATTCGCCACAAAAAGCAGGTGCTCCCCTGACTCTTTCAGTACTCTTTATCATGCAGAAGTGGTAAGCTAGATCCCAAGCGTACCAAACCTGTCAGGAGTCCAGAGTGTAAGTGGGGTTTTTGCTTTCTGACTTGCAGGGAACGAGCAAGGGAAGCAGCTTGGGCGAGCTGCCCCAGGAGGTAGGGCTGGCTGGAGTACAACACTACCCTATTTGCGCTCCAGGATTGGGGTGTTAGACCCCAGGGCAATGTGCTGTGGTGTCTGTGGGTTGCTTTGTGCAGGGCACATGCCCTCATGTTTTGGGGCAGGCTTGTGTGCTCCAAAATTACAGCAAGGGTTTCTTCCTTGAGCTTGCAGTGAACCACCAAAGGGGTGCTTCCTGGTGTACTTGGAGCTCTACGTGCATTTGAGAGCATGCTGTTAAATACCACAGCAAGGTGGTACTTTGCTCAGGTTGAGCAAGGTTAGGAGTAAACAATGGAGTAACAGGTCACGAGTGTAAGTGGTAGTATCGAGTGTATCATAGCAGGGAGATAAAGCCTCTGCGGTTGGAACATCTGCATGCAAAAGCAAAATATTTGATAAAGAGAGGTTGCCTGTTTGCTTAGTTTGTGGTTCTGCAAAGCTCTCCTGTAACATTATTTCCGTATGTGGCTGTACTTTTTTTTTTTTCTTTTAATTCTTTAATGTAGGAAGAATGCAGGCTGAAAGGGAAGCAAGAGTGGTAGTGATTAAAGGCCATTGTCTGGTTGACTTCTGTTCTGATTACGCTTTTTTTTTTTTTTTCAACTGAATTGCTATAGGCAACCACACGCCAGAAATGCTTGAGAGGTAAAAATCAAGCTGGAGGGATTTCAGAGAGCCCAGTGAGTTTTAAATGAGGTGCAATGAATGCCATTCTGTGAGAGGGGAAGTTAGAGATGACATTGAAGGATGTTTGTGTCACAGGGGAGCATTATTTGCTGTTGGACTACAAAACAGTTTCTTTGGAAAAGTGGTTGTGATGCACCACCACGTGAGCTACAGTTGATTCAAGGCAGGCGGCGTGGGAAAGATAAAAGCTTCCATCTCTGTTCAAGTAGACTTTTGTCTTATGAGTAACTGCAATCCGAGTGTCTAATTTAGTACTGCATAAAAGCTAAGTAATGATATGGTCCAGAGAAGAGATGCTTGTCAAGTTTTCTTCTTAGTCATGTGAGGAAAAAGAGATGGTTATATGCTAATTAGAAATGAGTTAAGCTACAAATTGCATTGATTCAGAGATAGGTGTGCCTGTATGTGCGCACACACAATTTCCCTAGAAAGAATCTGTTAAAATACCTTGTGAAAATGGAAAGTATTTTTTTTTTATTTCTTTATGTTGCTTATTGCAAAGTGAAATGATAGGCTAGCTCAAATTTAGCTCAACAAAGTGGTCATATTGTGGTATGTTTTGGTCCATTTGCTTTTAAAAATCTGGGGGCTAGAACTGTGCTGAGATTGTTTTGTACTGTTGCCTTTGAAGTTCATCCTGGAACAAGAACTAGTTTACTTTTGTTTTATCTACATTTGGAACATATTTTCGAGCAATATTTGCGGTTTTGTAATTCTGATGTTGAAAAAAAAACAGTAGTGAAAAAATTGGGTTCAAATAAAACTCAAGTCTATTATTAGATGGGTGATTTTATAAGTGTTTATTAGAAAGCGTCCTGAGTGTCTCTGGATGGCACAGACTGGATCTTGGCTTTCAGCCGTGAAGCTGATGGCTGCTGAGGGATGAGAAGAGGTTTGCTGCTGGGGACTGTGGGAGTGATTGGTCTCAGCAGGTGCCTGATCACGAAATGTCTCTCCTGCTTGCCTCCCTCTCTGTCTCAAAATGAGCTTCCCAGAAAATATAGACACGCAACTAAGTAGGAGGAAATGTTTTTGGTTTGCCAGTTTTAGTGGTTTTAGGAGTCTGCTGTGCAACATAAAAAAAAAATTGTAGCTGTAATTCATTCTTGATTTTAAAAAACTTTCCTCATACTGAAAGTACAGAATTAAAACAGATACATCAAGGATTTAAAGAATATTTCTGCTGCTTAGAAATTAGTTTGGCTCACAGGTAGCCTGTTTTATAATTTTTAACAATGGCACCAACTTTTTTTTTTTTTTTTAAGCTTCTCTATCAGTTGGATTTTTCAGGATGTGGGTGGAAAAACAGTGAAATCAATGGAGTTAGTTGCTACTGTGATAAGGAATATGGGGATCCTTTCTTTCATTTTTGGGGCAAATATGTAAACAGTTGTACATACAATCCCCAGTATATTTATTAACTTGTTTGTAATGAGAACATGCAGTTAGAGGACCTAAGAAATATCAAAACCAAGGCTCCTGGGTATAGAAATAGATCTGCAGTGGGGAAAGCGATCTTAAATATTTCAAATTCCTACTGCTGTGTTCAGTGTGTGCTTATTTAAAATTATTTTTATGTATCTGTTGCTCTGATTGTATTGCTCTTTCCAGTAAAAAAAATAAAACCGTGCCCTGTAGCTGTACCACTAGCTTGTTAGAGCTGCTTCATGAAGCAGGATGCTGGCCGGCACTGCCAGGGAAGACGCGTGCTGGCGATGAGATTTCCTAGAAGTACCAACCTCACCTCTCTTCGTTAGTCAGATCTCTTATCCAAAAATCTGTAGGTGTTACTTGGAAGTTTTATCCGCTATATAAAGATAAGGAGATTACTGCTCTGGCATCTCTGTGCATACACTGTTCTTCAAATAACAGTCCAGTAATTTGTTAATTCAGCCGTGTCTGTGACCCTTGCTATCTATAAGGCACATTCAGTCCCCTGCTTGCATGGCAGGTCTCTCACAGACACAGCCTGAAGCTCCCCCTGCTTCCTGGGGTGTTGGCTCTTATTTTTTGTACTTTTTTTTTTTCTTCTCCCATCTTCAGGACATGCTTCCCAGCCCTATTTTTAATGCAATTTCAGCTTGGGGTTTTGCTGAAAATTTTACAGCTTTCTACCATGTGTGCATGCAGAGTTTCATTGCCAGAAGGCAACTATTTAAGAGTGACCTCTTGAAAGGCACATCATCTGGTTTCTTGTCTGTTGGCCACTAAAAAGTGAGTTTTATTTATTTGTTTTATTTTACACTTGTATGGAAGGTGTCTCTTCCCCCCCCCCCCCCCCAAGATTCTGATTTAGAAGCCTGCTTTTGGAGTCTTGCTGCTCGAATGCTTATAGGTTGCTTTCTCATCACTAATTACATCATATGTGGACTGTGCTCGTTTGCCTATATTCTGAGAAAGCTGGATTTTATTCACTTCAGCAGTCCAACTACAAGGCATGGTGATCCTTTTGACCTTTAGCTTTTAACACCCTTACGTTCCATTCCCTTTTCCAGACGTTGCTGTCAAATGTCAGTAGCAGTTTAGAGAACTGTTTATGGCCTTTTTCCCCCCGCCAAGGTTTGAGGATCTTCCCTATAAATAGTTATGTTGGTCATAGTGTTCTGTGTGCTCATGGGGTTTCCTGACCTGGGTTTTATAGTAATTGGCTCTCTTACCTCAAAAGTTGGGTCTGAACACCATTTTTTTTGAGGAGTTTTGGCTTTGTTCTTGAACTCTCTTGGAAAATGATCCACCACAGAAATTGCAATTCTGATGAATTTAGCAAGCCCAGAAGTTTTCTGAAATCAGTGCATCCTCTTTTTCTGTCTGCCTTCCTTGTATGGAGTTTGCTCTGCTGCCTTCCAGTTGTTAGCACCACTCAATTTCAACTCTGGGTGAAATATTTGTGTTCACCTACCATGCTGAGGGACTAACTGCTATTTTGAATCTGACGAGATGGCAAGTCTTCTACCTTTCCTGCTTCCCCTTTCACTAAGATAAATGTATTTGATAAAATACAATTAACACCAGATAGAAGGATTTTTCAGGGTTTGTTTGAATTTTTGGTCGTTGTTTTGAGTTGCTGATGATTGCTACTATGAATGTCTGTTTAATAGTGATTGATGTGGGAAAATGCCAGCCATGACCCACTGAGTGTGAAATCTGCTTTAAAAACAATGTTGTCAAATTATATAAGTTTTTCGGAGTGCTCTATTTGCACTTGTCTTGCAGCATTAGGCAAAAGTGTTTGTCTTCAGATGCTGTCAGATACATACCACAGCTGTCTTGTATTGTCCCTGAGTTTTTAAGAAAGACTTAACCACATCTGGTAGGCTGATGGTGTACTTTCCACAAGTTTATTAACAAGTGACATCCTTCTCATATCACTGTTCATATACAAATACAAAAAGTCCCTTGTATTCTATGTGTTTCTAAACCTTTGCCAAAGACTGTTTTCAAAATTTAGCCATACTTCAGTTGTTACAAAAGTGTTGTGGAGGCTGATGACTGTAGTTTGTGGCTGGTCATTGTTGAAAGGGATAACTTCTTGGTGGCTACTGGATGCACTGAAAGAGAGGCTGTAGACAATGTGGATGAAAGGCTTACTTCTGCCTCCCCTGGAGAAGTCACTTGTTAGTATGTGATTGTTGCCCAAGGAGAACTCCACTTTTGGAAATAAAGATGAAGTAATTTTGTCGCTTAAGCACCTCTCTAAAAACATAGCATTTTTTTTCAAGAGAAAGACTCACACTTGCATGCAAAAAAAAAAAAAAAAAAAGAGTTGTGAGGTTTTGCATGTGTAACTTCCAAGCATAGAATCATAGAGTTATTAAGGCTGGAAAAGACCTCCAAGATCATCTGGTCCAACCATCACCCTACTACCAATGTCACCCACTAAACCATGTCCCTAACTGCCACGTCCAACCTTTCCTTAAACACCCCCAGGGACGGTGACTCCACCACCTTGCTGGGAAACCCATTCCAGTGCCTGACTACTTTTTCTGAGAAAAAATTTCTTCTGCTTTCCAACCTAAACCTCCCCTGGTGCAATGTGAGGCCATTCCCTCTAGTCCTATCGCTAGTTATCTGTGAGAAGAGGCTGATCCCCAGCATCCCACACCTTCCTGTCAGGTAGGCCTAGCAATGAGGTCTCCTCTGAGCCTCCTCTTCTTCAGACACAATAACCCCAGCCCCCAAAGCCGCTCCTCACAGGACTTGTGCTCCAGGCCCTTCACCAGTTTCGTAGCCCTTCTCTGGACACTCTCCAGGGCTTCAATGACTTTCTTGTAGTGCGGGGCCCAAAGCTGAACACAGTACTTGAGGTGCGGCCTCACCAGAGCAGAGTACACGGGGACGATCACCTCCCTGGCCCTGCTGGGTCCTGCTCGCTACACTATTCCTGACACAAGCCAGGACGCCATTGGCCTTCTTGGCCACCTGGGCACGCTGCCGGCTCGTGTTCAGGCAAGCATCGACCAATACTCCCGGGTCCTTTTCCTGTGCACAGCTTTCCAGCCACTCTGCCCCAAGCCTGTAGCTCTACATGAGGTTGTTGATGCCAAAGTGCAGGCCCCAGCACTTAGCCATGTTGAACCTCATCCCATTGGCCTCTGCCCATCCATCCAACCTGTCCAGGTCCCTCTGCAGGGCCTTCTTACCCTCTGGCAGATCAACACTTCCCCCCATCTCAGTGTTGTCTGCAGACTTACTGAGGGTGCACTCAGTTCCCTGAAGAAGCAATTACAGCTTCTCGGCTGTAGGAGAGGAAATGCAACTGGAAACAAAGCAGGAATTTGCACCACACAGGACTGTTCTCTGTAGTCATATATAAAGTGATCAACAAATTGAGGACCATGGGTATGTCAGTGCATAAATCTTCCTATGTGTTGCCTTATTTTTATTTCTATTCTTGATAATTAAGCTAGTTGAATTCAAATGAAAAGATTAATTTATTGTTCAGTCAGGGTCAATAATGCGAACTTTGCAAGGGTTTCTGTTGTTAAAGTGCTTCATTCAAGTGGACCAAAGGCAGTTAAGTTGAACTTCAGCAGTGACCTTGATCAAAGATGCAAACTTTTCAAGAGGCCTTTCTTATTCTGTTCTGAATATACAGTGGGTGGCTGGGACTATAAACCTACCAAGAACAAGGCAAAACAAAATCCGCTAACTGGCCTGTCTGCAGTGTTGAACTTTTGACTTTCTAGTATTTGCAGCTGGGGAAAAGTCAGTTTCACTACTAATGACGCCTTCCATACACATGAGCCATTGATAAATACATAAACTTTGAATAGATGCCTTACATTGAAGATGTAGTATGAAAAAAAAATGGTTTAGTCGTCCTCTCTCCTCCTCTGAGAAATTTCTGATGTGAAGAGATAAGAACCTGAAATGTAGCATCCACAAAATTTTGTGTGCCTATCCCTGCTTGTATCTCTTAGTGAATGTGCACAGCTGTCAGCCAGTGAAGTAGAAGTGGAGTTTGGTTTTGAAAAATGGATAATGCTGTGCAATGGTTTTCCTGTCATTCACATGAAATAAGAACTTACAAATATTGCTTTACCAGAAAGAAAGGTTGTAGATATACTGCAACTTCCCCAGGAACATACGAAGGAGAAATGTTAACTTTTTATTTTACATTTCCGTTTCTATGAGCACCACAGTGTATAAATAATCTTTTGAGGTCCTGTATTCAAAGAATATAAACATCAGTCATTCAAGTTTCTCATTTGCCGTTTTTGTGGTATTTCAGCTTAGTGACGGTGGAAAGGCAGCCCGAGCACACGTGGGGATTGGCGACGTGGTTCTCACCATTGATGGGATAAGTACTGACGGGATGACTCATCTAGAAGCACAAAACAAGATCAAGGCATGTACGGGCAATCTGAACATGACTCTGCAAAGGTAAGGTAGCTTTTCTCTTTTTTTTTTTTTTTTTTGGAAGTAGAATTAATCATCATCGTAACAGTTGTTGGGAGGATAAAAACATGTAAGTGGTTTGGCAAAGTTCATAGAGTTAAATGGCCATGATTGAAAGATACACTGCTGTAGCCTGAAATGTGTCTTGATTTATAGCATTTTAGAAAACTTATTAGTTGTTAATTACATTAATAGACAAAGACCTTTTCCAACCTTCTGTCACCTCCTCTATATTGTATGAAGTCTATTTCCACTTCATTTTGAACTTCAGTTTCATTAACAGTTTTTAATTAAAAACAGGTCTCACCAGGCTTTTTCCCCTCTCTTCCTCCAGTTGACTGGGGGCATATCAGCTTCCTTTCTGAACTTCCTGCATTTGCAACAACAGCTAATGGCTTTTTTTTTTTTTTTTTTTTTTTTTTCCCTCTCTTCTCAAAGAGGCCTGCAATATTTTTGGTTGAGTATATTCCAATAAAAAAATCCTTGAACCATCTGTGGTGAGATTGCAGTCTTGCATAGGATGACTATCTGGTCACTAAACAATCAAGCACTAAAAATGCTCTAAAAACAATCAAGCACTAAAAAAAAAACAAGATGTGAAATGCTCTTTTAAACAATTAGTTTAGGACCTACTACTAGAGAAATTATAGGAGGCATTAAAACTATTAATAGAAGATCTGACCTTATTTTTGGTTAATGAGTTGATGTTGCATGTAAACGGTAGCAAAATGGCAAACTTAAGGTATGAAAAGCAGTCAAAGTGAAGCAAGATATAATACTCAATGCTCCACAAAACTGAACTGTGCATTAGATTTTTGTTGAGGGGAAGTGTGTTCAATTTTCTTCAAGACAAAAGTGAGGTACAACACTGACCAGTTCCAGGAATTCTGTCATCTGAGTAAATAGTTGGCTTCTTCATAGGTCTCTTTATTTAAGCATTACTTCCCAATATATTACCTGCAGTTGAATCCCCCTGCTACAGAATGATGGATTTTTTTAAACAGTCAACTCTTGAGTTACATGGATGAAAATACTGCAGCTCAGTGTTGGAGCGAAATTTTTCCCAAAATGCTGCTGCTGTTACTCAAAGTTGCAGCCTCCTTTTTCTAATTGCAGTTTCTACTATAGAAGTTAGAGCTTGGGCCAACCTCACCATTCAGAAATGTACTGTTTCTGGAATTTCAGCATACCGCTGTTACCATGGGACTATATTTTGGGTGAGGTTGGAAGAAGGGAGCTTGATGCTCATGTTCTGGTTAGAGGAACCGAAGCAGGAAGAGCAGCAGCACAAGAAATTCCTTTAGACTCTCAAAAGTCTCCCGGGGCTAAATATTGGCTTTTATTAGAAGACTGCTATTTTTATTTAATGATGTGAGTGAGCATCTTGCAAAAAAAATGGCCCCTGAAGCCATCACATAATGAGAACCATCTTTTATTGTTATCAAAGAAAATAACAGCCGTTGTACCCTGCTGCTTGTGCCCTCCTTCAGCAGTGCAAAGTTCTTCAGTGAGTGTTAAGTCCCCTAACAATATAATTTCACCAGTTATTACCTTTCCTGACATATTATCCTGCCCTTATTGAAAGGAACACCCCTCTCAGAGTGCAAAAATAAGAGATGACATGGCTGTAGGTCTGACTAGTGTCCAGTTCTCCAGGGTGGTGGTGGTTGTTCCCAGCTCTACATGACATGTAGCTGAGTAGTTGTTTGAGCTCTTTCCTTTCTGAGAGGGTACAGTTTCAGCCTTGCTTGTTGTTTCTTGTTTTGTCTGTTGTCCTGCTGTACTTTGGTCCTTAGCTGCCCTTAATAAGGGATTCCTTTTGCTCAGCTTCTGAAGAAAGGAGTATCTTGTGGCGTGGCTCATGCCTGGGGCATCTTCTCCAGTGAAACTTGTAAAGTTGGCATTAAGAGATTCTTGATGAAACAAAGGTATTATACCAGCTCATCAGAAGAATCATGCATCCTGTCGAGTGTGTCATTTGCTTTTCGGGTTCTCAACAAGGCAAGCAGGTCATTTGGAAATGCACTTTCCAGGATCCTCCTGAGTCACCCCCTGCAGGTAACCATCAGTGTGGGTGTTTGACCCACTTTCTCCCACCATTGTAAACTGATGGGCAGGGTTTATATCAGATATCAGAAAGGAATAGCAGGTGTGTCCCGTTCAGGCAGTAACTTGTCTGATTGGGTGCAGAGATGACTGCTCTGTGGTTTGAAAATCGAATTAATCATGAGTTTAGCCCAGTCCCCTCCTGTTCTCACCCTTTCTACCCTGCCTAGGAAGTGACTCACCGGCGTCTGCTACCTGATGGCTGAAGGCTAAGCTGGGTTCAGACTAGCAGAGATCAAAGAAATAGCCTCAGCTCCCAGCATCTGGGGGTGGGACAGATGTCCTGTCTCGCGGCTGTGCTGCGCTCCCATGGGTTCAGCTGATTCTAATTCTGCCTGGATCCCATGAAACCAAAGCCATGGGCAGTGCACTCTTGGCTCCCCTGCCTGTGAAAGATTTGCTTTGATGGATTATTTATTTTTTTTTAGGCTGGAAGAGAGTGCTTTGGGAAGCTGGGTTGGCTCACACTAACTGCAGATGCTGGTTGCCCATGGGAAGGATGACTTGAGGGTATAAACAGGGTGGCGAGATACGACATTTTAATATTGAGAGATTTCCGTAATAGTATTCTTCTGTTGCTGTCTCTTCTCTCAAAACAAAACAAAACCAAATAAAGTATTTTGAGCCATTATTGCCCCCATGAAAGATTAAAGAGAAGATACTGTCAATGTGGAAGCAGTGCTGGTTTTTAAATTGTGTTGGTGCTACAAATAGGAACAGAAAATCTTTTTTTTTTTTTTTTTTTACATATTTTAGTTATTTTGTTTTCTTTTAAACACTTGAGCTTTTGTATACTTCTGCATAGGCTACTGATTGCTTGAGCTATGATGTGAGAATGCTGAGGTTAGTCCTAAAAACTTGAACAAATTTCTAGATAGTGTTCCTAGTTCTCTGATGTTTTAAACGAGAACAATGGTCAGTTGGTCAGTGCGTTACTTTGGGGACCAAGAAAACTGGAAGGTTGTTACGGCTTGAGCTAATGGCTTTTGTAGCATGAGCATGTCCATGTACTGTTTTATGAAAGACGTGAAAGAACTCTGGTGAAGGTAGTCATAAGAACCAAAATGTGTTTCTATTTGGTACATTTCTGGTGGTAACAATAACCTTTATTCAAGATAAATGGTAAGAAGTACTGTATACTCATCTACAGATGCTGCTTTACCCATGATTGGTTATAATTTGACAGTTTCACGTAATCTTGAGCGTGTGGCAGTGAATGCGGTCATACAGACTTTAGAGTGATGCGAAAATAAGTGCAACATGAGGAAAAATTGCTGGGTACATGACCTGCCTTACAGCTTTTATATCTGTATCTATGTATATAACTTCATGAGTATATGTGACAAAAACAACAGAAACAAGTCCTTATGACCACTTTAACTTGTTACAACTTTGTACTGCTGATCAAGTTTTCACTTGACTTCACCTGTTCCTTATGCAAAGAGAAAAAAATAAAATGAAGAGAAAGAAATTAAGGTGCAAGAAGTAGTTGGCAGGCATATTTAAAACAATGCCTTCAGAAGATTTGTTTACAGCATGAAAGGAGGATGTTTATGGAGGCAGATGTTCATGTACCTCTTGTGGAAGACCAATGTAGATGTTTTGTAACTTGTAAATGAATGTTAGCATAATATTTGAAGGGAGAATAAAAGCTTCCTTTCTTCATGTGTAAGGCAATATCTCATGCTGTTTTTTTTTTTTTTTTTTTTAATATTCTATCTTTGCCACTGGAAAGAGCTGGAATTAGAGCTGTCATAATTGAAAGCCCACTTTTCTTGGAGATTGCTTAAATAAAAATAAATAAAATTGTAGTTGACAGCTGTGTACAGCACTAGGTGCCTAATATTTCCATGTGGTGGGAACTATTTTCAGGTAGTTTTCTTTAAAATTGATTAGTTCTGGACATAACCTTCGTACTAGCTAGGAAGAGTTATCATTTTAGTTCAAAATTTTAAAAATATATTTTGGGGATGTTATTTGTTCATTTTTCTTACTAGATATGGCTTAAAAACAAGGGGGTGTTTTTTCTTATTTTATTTTCCCTTTTATAATGATTTTAGCTTTTTTTTTTTTCCTTCTTTTAAAATTTAAATGCATTTCATAGATAAGGAATTTTTCTTTGTGGTATGGATCTCTCTCAGATCTTGCTTTTTGCACCCCAATATTTTATTTTTCTGTTGAAACCCTTTTGTCGATCCCACAAGGACAGATGGAAAACAAATGCTTGCTTTTTGGTTATATATTCATCTTCAGTAATTTAGCAAGGACTTCCATAAATAAATCTGTAAGTTACTGAACAGCTAAGAGCCATCACCTATTTAAAATATTGTTTTGTGGGACTGTTTCTCCAGACTTCTGCCTTAATGATTCTTCACAGGGATTAAGGAGAAAAAAAAAAAAGTAGAGAAAAGCCTGGAAAGTGGTGGTGTGGGTTTTTGTTTGTTTGTTTTGTTTTTATAATATGGAACTTCTCTAATTCATAAAACAGATCTCTATAGTGAGAAAATGGTAGTGCTATTTAAGAAATTTCTTTCATCTCTCCGTAAGAACTTAGCCCTTTAGGACATAAGGCACTGGGATCATTTGGCTTGAGAAGTGAAAGGAGGGAGGGTCCTTGAGGTTATTTAACGCTCTCTCACTATATTGCAGTGCTTCAGAAGTCTTTTTTGGGTGCTGTATCTCAGCTGTGAACAGTTACTCTAATGCTGCTTCCATCTCTGCAACAGTTGACTTGACGGATCGCAAATGAACGTGGGTGTTGCAATGCAATCAATGCCTATGTGTTTTTGTCTTGGTTTTGTCCAAGAGTCTCGTGTGAGGCTAGAGCCTGTTGGGCAATCTTGATGTCCATGTTGGTAGGACAAATTCAGAGCCAAAGTTCAGATGAGCCTTAAGGCTGGGTTCTACAAATTGCTAAGCCCATGTATTAAAAGCAGTGACATTTATTTTACCTTCTCCTGAGCATGAAATATTCTCCCTCATCTTTTCAGTTTTTCTTTCAGGAAATACAAAGTCTAGACTTCCAGCTTAAGAACATCTGAAATTCTTATGGTTTACGGTGGGGTAATAAGGAAAAACTGTTATGGATAACTTGATTCCTGTTTTGTAAGTTTGTTTTTCAACTTACTCATTTCAGAAAGGGTTGTCTGCAGTAAGACTAGCTCCGTATATTTTTACTCACTATTTTTATTGTTCCCAGTCTTGCTTTTAATAATAAAAAAAAAATGAAATGATATTACCATTTATTTTGTCAAGAGCCCTGATATGCTAGGGAAATGCACAGGAAGAAGAGCTTTTTGCTCTGAGTAATTTGTATTCTGACAAATTATATGGACAAAATGGATAGTCTCATTTCCATTTTGAAAATAGGGAACTGAAACAATTTGATACAGACCAAGTTTTAAGAACCTTTTCAGTGCTTTGCTCCTTAGGTGTCAAAATATTCCCCTAATGTTGCTTGGATGTAAACTGTTTTGTCTCACAAAAATAAAAATCAGCAGTGCAGGAAATGGTACCACTGATCCCAAGAGCCAGGATTTGCTATTGTTACAGAAATCAGAAGTCCTAAAGGTTAAAAGTTTAAATACTCTCCATGGAAAGGTGAGAAAACAGTATAACCACTAAATAAAATGTCAGGAGAGGTTCTTAAAATAAAAATAAAATTATAGTTAAACAATGAAATGAATTAAAAAGGAATCACTAGAAGAATAGAAGTATAGGAAGGATTTCAAACTACTTACAACACAAGTTTCACTTTTAGGTGATGGTTAAGACTTGTACTTAAGGTTTATGAGTCATGGGTTGCTTGGGGTGGATATTTTGTTTCCATAAACCATATAAGGATAAACTTATAAGAAAGCTATGATAAGAATGCATTAGGAAGTCTTATTTTTCTCCCACTTTGGTTTACTAGTCATCATTGTTTCCCTTACATAGGCATTTTTGTTTTAGTTTTTTTCTTCAGTTATTTGCTTTTTTAGCATATAAAATAAGATTGTTTTTCCTGTGCTAGTTGAATATATGCACTCACAACGTGAGTCTTTTTTTCTTCTTCTAAATTTGACAATATATTTTTGCTGGAATTCTTTCTGTAATAGTTCTTGCATTAGTCCTCTTTCAAGGATGTCTAAACTGAGTGTTGGCTAATTAAGGAAATAAGCACTGTTATCCCTTCTGAAAATGAGCTGAGACATGGGAAAAAAAATACAAAAGTTGATAGATGTCATATGGGTATGAATATGTAAATAACTAAACATTTGTTGTTTAGCTGCAAGTCAAAAACTTTGGCAACTTATTCCTCAATCCTAGATTGTTGGCCTCAATCGGTAATATTAGTTTTGAATAATTATGCCTGAAAATAAACTGGCCGAAAAATAGTGGTTCCCAGACAGAGGTTTGCTGTTCTTCTTTTCTTATTATACGTCTCTAGGCGTGGAGACAACAGTTGTTCAGGTAGCTTGCTCAGCAGAGCTGCTTAAAATGTTGTGAAACTTTAAGCGCTCCTGTTGAAATTTGTTATTGACCAGAAACTTTTCTGGAAGTTTTACTAGAAAGTAAATGCCATTTACTAAATGTGATGAGGAACTTGAAGTCTTAAAGACTTGGTGTTTTAAAGAAAGTCTGAAAATCCAGCCCAGGCTGTACATCTTGGGAAATCGGTATAGATGTGTCTGGTAAAGCTTTGCTACTGAAAAACTGTGGCTCTTCTAGACCGGATTGAGGACAGTGGGCTTGCAAAGCCTGAGGCATGCGTGGCTGTGAGGGTGGGCATGCAGCAGCCTGTGCCAAGAAAAAAGGTGTTGGTGTGTCTGTAAAGAGGGGCATGAGATGGGTTTGGAAAGTCAGGGGGAGAAGTGTAGGGCATCCAGAGAGGGAAAGAGGTGGAGTAGAGCAGATTGGAAAAGTATGAGAGGACTGGGGTGGGAGGAAGCCAGATAGGATAACAGAGAAGGGCGTGAGTGGGCTGTCATCCACATCTGGAGCTGTCAACAGAAAGATGTCAAGCTCTCGGCTGAAGTATTTCTTATTTAAAAGAAGAAAATAAGAGCAGTTATATAAGCTTTTGGTAGTCTGTAAGCTCAGAACAGTTGAGGTTTGTGGAATGAATTAACTGGCTTAACGATGCAGGTAGGGATCTGTCTTGATCAGCGTATTAAAATTCCTGAGTCTTTTTGGTTTTGTTTCATCTTATTGTTTTGATGGAATTGGAAGCACCTTTCCATGCAAAGAAGCGTTCAGGTTACAAAGCCAGGTATTTAGAAATAGGAAAACTTGGTAATAGAAGAGCCTGCATTAAAAACAAAAGCATATCACTTATGGCTGCAGGAGAGCGCCTGCATGACCAGGCAAGAAAAGCAATAAGCCAAAGCAAAATAAAACATCCCTCTGAGCATATTGAGTAAAACTGTCTGGTGACTGTTCTGTAGTCCATCTCCTGGCTTCCAAATTCTCTATTCCAGCAGCACAGAGCTCATCTGATTTCAGAAACCTGAAAACACTCCACGACTCTGTCTGTGAGCCAGCAGTGGGCCCCTGTGTATGCTGAGCTGCATTAGGAAGAGTGTTGCCAGCAGGTTGAGAGAGGTAATCCTGTCCATCTCCTCAGCCCTGGTGAGGCCTCACCTGGAGTACCATGTCCAGTTCTGGGCTGCCCAGTACGAGAGGGACGTGGGTGTCTTGGAGAGAACCCAGTGGAGGGTTACTGAGGTGGTGGACCGGAGCACTTGTCATACGAGGAGAGGCTAAGAGAGCTGGGCCTGTATAGCTTGGAGAAGAGAAGACTGAGAGGGGATCTTATCAATGTGCATAAATATCTGAAGGGACGGTATCAAAGAGGATGGAGCGAGGCTCTTTTCAGTGGTGCCTGGTGACAGGACCAGAGACAGTGGGCACAAACTGAAGCACAGGAAGTTCCATGTAAACTTCAGAGGACACTTCTTTACTGTGAGGGTGACAGAGCACTGGAACAGGTTGCCCGGAGAGGCTGTGGAGTCTCTTTCTCTGGAGATACTCAAAACTCACCTGGATGACATCCTGTGCAGTGTGCTCTAGCTGATCCTGCTTGGCAGGGGTTTGGAATAAATGATCTCCAGAGGTCCCTTCCAACCTCAGCCATTCTGTAATTCTGTGAAAGCTTTTGGGGAAGGGGAGGAGAGCTGTGCCAACTGGGCTGTAAGGGAGGGTTAGTCCGCCACCAGACCTTTAGGTCTGTTCTGTGACACTGGGCTACTCAATGGGGCTGAGGAGAAATGCCTGGGGACTTGCCTGGCCTTCTGCACTGGTGGAGATATTTGTTATGAGGAAGAGGTGGTCCAAGGGTGAATGCCTCCTGGCATGAAAATCACCAACTGCTTTGGTTGGCGTTGCCTTTGGGTCTGGGGGTAGCTTGACTTGCAGGAGAAACACTGCTGTGCAAGGTAGAGCCACCAGGTGCTGGTTAGAAAGCCACTTTTAACTTACAAATTTGCAGAATATGTTTCTGAGCCTGTTTCTTTGAACTCTGTGCAGGCTCCTAAACTTCTTGTCAGCTTTGTAAACACCAATGTCAAGGCTCGGACGTGAGGCACTGCTGGTCTGGAGCCTGGTGGTTTTCACACCTCCCTCAGCTCAGCTGGCCATGTTTTGCTGAAGACTTCCTTCTCCTCTCAAAGCAAGGACTGTTGCCCTCACGGCATCTGAGGCTGTGACTATTGCTGTGTGGCTGAGGTGCAGGGTGATAGCTGACCTGAAGTCTTGAAGGCTCATATGTTTACATCTTAACAGGAGCTTTTCTGAAGCTGAAAGGGTTTTGTGTATGGCCTTTTATGCGGTATGTTGCAGCGCAAGCAACTCAGTCACCCTAAGGCCCTATGTTTTCATCTGGTTTTGAAATTAAGCAGTGTTGGGCAGAAGACTGTGGGAAGAATTCAAAGCTAATGGAGATGCTGGTTTCTTCTTTGCATGCAGAGGTGTCTTGGTGCATAAATGTTTGCACTTCTTGTTTATTGGAGCCCAGGTAGAAAGTGTTTGCTCCTTGTTCAGCAGCTGAACAGGTTTAGCTGGCTAAGCCATGCCTTTGGAAAGTCTGCCCACAAACTAAGTAAATGGAAGGGTTCATCTTTTGCTTCCAGCTGGAATTCAAAACCTTTTGTTGTGCGCAGCATTTTGCTGCACGTCAACCAGCAATTAGATGAACCACAAAACATTCTGCAGCTAAATGAACCTAACAAACTAAAGAGTTGCCTTGAAGATCAAAGGAAAGTTGCTGGGATGAAGATGGAAGATTGCAGTGTAAAAATGGAGTTCACTGGTTTCTGTTTGTTTGTTTGTTTGTTTGGGGGGGTGGAGTCCATACACATCTGCCAGAAAAATTAGTGGGAGTGAGGGCTAGCTAAATGATCGTAGTACCTTAGAGCCTTGTCAGGGGTCTGGAGGGCTGCAACGAATAAGCATTTGTAATGGCGTTTCAGTAACACAGGAGCTTAAATACATAGTAAATACATAGTGGAGAATGCCAGTTACCATGGGCAAATCATTATTTACTGAGCATCAAAATGTTTCCTTCAACTTTAAGTTTAAAGACTTTTTTTTTCTGTATAATATACGTATGTAACCAAAATTATAGCAAAAAATAAATATATATTTCCCCCCTACCATATCATTAATACAAAATGCAGGAAAAGCCTGGTTATACAGAACAGTTAAAAAAAAAAAAAAAAAAAAGGTCAAAAGTCAAGAAACTGAAGTAAAGAAGTAAAGAAATAGCCCTGAAATTAAATATTTATTTCAGTGAAGAATGAAGAGGAAGTATGCAATGTCTTTCGTGTCTTTTTTTTTTTCTTCTTTTTTTTTTTTCTTCTCCTTCTTCTTCTGGTTTGTTTGCCCCCAGGGAAATGAAGAGGTCACCTTTAGATGGTAGCAATTGAAACAAATTTACCTTTGTGCTCTATGTTTTTTATCTACGTACCGCGGTGGGCTGAACCACAGTACAATCAGATTAGGAGGAGATTTCAAAATCCCACCCTCATTGACAGGAAAATAAGGAGGTCGTCATGAATTCTCACAAACTGAGAGCCCATAAACACAATTCAGGATACCTGTCCTCATATTCTGAGTCCTTAATGGAATAAGCTTTAGCCGGTTGCAAAACCCTTGGGGGGATAGCTCAGATTTTATGATCCACAGAGGTTTATGAGCAGGTGGGTGCGAAATTTTGCAAGTCTTGCATAATCTGAGAATCCTTTGTTGAAAAGAAAGGGAGAAAGTGGCGGGTTCTCTGTCTGCAAGGGATCGAGTCATAACTAAAGGGCCTTAAGCAGTATTCTTGCTTTGTGCTTTAACTAGTGAGAAATGTCAATACCTTTGCTTTGTACAGGTTGTTGCATAGCACAACCAATCTGACAAATATGGTTAAATCTAGTGCTAAAACGTGTCCTTTATTTAATTTGCTGTTTTCGTTTTAAAAAATAAGTTGTTTTCAGACAGGGAAGTAAGATTTTTCTTTTAAGTGATGTGATTTGCTGACCCTACCTTATTGTAAGATCGGAAATCATGCATAATCTCTCCAATATGTCAGAGAATAGAATAAATGTTTACCGCTTGTTATTATATAAACTGTATTCTTTAATTCCTATGTTTAAGATGAATAGGATAATAATTGCCTTCTGAAATAGTTCCACTAAATGTTTGGGGATTAAATTACTCTGATGTACAATGATATGAGACTTTTTAAAACAAAGACTCAATTGTTAAAACAAAAATTGTACGGTGAAAAGGATCATGCAAGTTTTAAAAGCAAGTTTTACACAAGTAAAACATGAAAAAGTTCCTGTACATCTAAACATCAAGCCAAAAATTATTAATATAAAATTATATTTTCTCTCTATTTTAAAACTAAACTAAAACTATCAGCTGTACTACAGCTGAGATATGACATGATTGATTTCTGTCTGTGAAGACAGGAGCAAAGATACTTTATTCAAATATATTTTACCTGAAGCTGTATAATTACTTGGAAATACGTGGAAGTTAGAGCATCTCACTTGATGCCAGCATATGCATTCTTCCTGAATGTGAAGAAGCAGACTTGAGGGGTGCTGTAGGCAGTAAACTAATGTTTGCAAGCTGAAATTTAATACACAAGATGTAGGCTGATCAAGGTGGTAACTAGCATTGCAAAGAGTCTGACCATTGCCTAATGGTAATCTCCAGACTGCAAACTCCTCAATACAGTTTTGCTTGCCTGTTAAGTTGGTCAACCTCACTTTCCAAGCAGTCTTTAATAGCATGGACTCTTCTCATTGGTGGATTGAATGAGTTTCCAAGCATGAAATACGTATGGGAAAACAGGAATAAAACGAAGCTAATCTTCATTTTGGATCTCTAATAAATCTCTTACTACAAGAGTTAGCTTTGCTGACTGTTGGTAACTGTGCGATGTGCTATAAAGCTTCTATTTAATGGGTAGATGTGGCAACTTCCTGCATAAGGGTGAAGCATATGCCCTCAGCTGACAGTGCAATAACAGTTTAGCCTTTCCCTAGTCATCGTTTCCCAGGTGCTTGAGGCTGCGATGGCATTTTCAAGACTTGCGGTGGCCATAAACGTTTGATCTGGGTGATTTTTAGTTTTTGTTCTCACCTCTCCTTGCACAGCGTGGAGCAGTGAAAGGAACACACATCCCTGGGGGGCTTCAGGTGGAAGTGAGGAGCTGGATATATTTTTCAGAAAAATGCAGAACCTAAAACATTGAATTCTTCCAATCTTCCGGTTTTGACTGTTAATATGTGATGGCATTTGCTCTTAATGTAGCTTCATAGTTTGGTCCTACTTTTTAGTTAATCTCTAGAAAAGGTTCCCAGCTGTGTTTCAGGATGGTAACTTTTCCTCCCATGTATAAATAATCCTGAATATGATGCTTTTTTTCTTTAATGAGTTACAGCAAGCCATCAGAAAAGTGATATTCTTATGATTTTGTTATATTTTGTTTTATTTGAAGTGATAGTCATGAAGCATTGCTGTTCAGGAGACCGTTAACACAATTCTGGCTTTTATTCCCTAATTTTGTAATGGACTTCCACAGTTTTCACAGTGATGGCCAACAAAGCTCCATAAACACTGCAGCACAATTCAGCAGAACTTTTGTTTCTTTAGTACTATTATCTGCTGTGTGAGGCAGCTAATTACAAATTTACATCTAATTACAACTTTATTTAAAATGGATTATTTGCAAAATATATTTTCCGTAAGTGATCTTCATATTTCAGATGTTGTTTTTATTTGTCAGAGCCGATTTAGTGATTAAATATAGTTTTAAATGCATGGTTTCTATTAGCGCTCCTGGATTTGCTGTAGGCTTGGTTTGGCTTCAGTGTTTTATTTCCTAATATTAGGAGGTTCCTCTTTTTCTTCTGCAAATAATCTTTATCTACTGTTTGCAGAGTAAAATCTGAATTTTCTTGATAAGTGTTGAGGTTCTGAGAACTTCAGTGGAAGGTATGACATAAATTATCATGATGACCAGCACCATACAGTTTAATTCCTTGTGGACTAAAGTGTCTGTGTTCTCCCTCCAGATGTTTTCTTGTTGCCAAGATCCTACTAGGCAAATACTGATAACTACATTTGTTCCAGCATTTCAGTGATAACATTATTCAGCTTTGAGCTGCTAAATAATATGTGGATTTTAGAGGGCGCACAGGTTTCACTTCCCAAAGAGATGTTTCCTATGAGAAAATAAGATGCAAAGAAAACTGCTCTTGGAAGCTCTGGTGCAGAACAGTCTGCCATTTCATTGACCTGTAACATAGACATTTGATTTGCATCTCTTAATGCTGCTGTTACTTCAGTGTTAGAAGTAAAATTGAGCTTTGCTTATAGCTTGAATAACAGAGCTATGCACATGTTGGCTTTACGTCCCACCACTGCCTCATATTTTCCAATAGGACATGTTTCGTCCTGACACTGAATAGGATGGATTTCAGTGGACGTGTTCTGGTCTGAACGGTAAGCCTGAACAATCACAGAATTGAAAAATGGCAGGGAGGGCTTTGTCTGGAAGAGGAGTGTGCTGGATCAGTGAACCTGTTAGTCTGGTATCCAGACCCGTTCTGGCTGGTATCTGATGATTCAGCTGAGAAGGGGGGTTGAGAAGTAAACCCCACCGAGACGGATGGCTTTGTAACCTCTGCATGGTGAAAACCTGCGTGCTTACACAAGAGATGTGGGTTTGATTATCATAAACATTTGTAACTAACAATTAAACTGGGGTCTTATGGGTGTTGGTTCTCATATCTGCCAACGTAACTCTCATCCCAGGCAGGCTGACAGCATCAAGGTGATTGTGCTGAGTGCAAACGGAAAGTATGTTCTCACATTGATTTTTTTTTTTCCTTTAATTGTTTTTTTCCTCGAGCTTTGAGCACACTGTATCTCTGCTTTCACTTAACACATGGTGAGTTCTCCAGGAAGAAAATGTAAATCTTCTTTATCCATTTCTGTCCACCTTTTCTGCTTTTGATAAGGTCTCCAGCTGCTCTGAGTCTTTGTCAACTTTGTCATTCAAGACCTGTGCTAGGAAGTGCTGAGGGTTCTAACCCTCACCCTTCAGTCGCTGCTGAATGCTTATTCCCCCCAGAAAAAAAAAGAAAAAAAAGCATGTTGTCTTTGCAGTAGCTCACGGGCACATTATTTCCTTCATGGAGATGCAGCAACTTCTGGTTTTGACAGGGCTTTGGTACCTAGCTGGGGCAGAGCCTCACAGGACATGCTTTCCTCCTGACCTCTTGCTCTTTTTTGGTTGAGCTCTTCAGTGTTTGAGCCTCTGCCCAAAAAGTGCTTGGAGCAAAAAATTTCCCTTCCTTATTGTGATGAATAAGGTGGCTTGAGAAGATGCTAGCACATCTTTATGAAGGTTTTGAACTGCCCTTTTAACCTGCTGTATTTGCTTGGTGTTTGTTCTACAACCCTCCTCTGTCTTGCACATGACCTGAGACTGCTGGCCGCTGCTGGAATTGTCAGATATTCATCCTCCCCAGGCCCAAGGCAACTAATCAGTCTAAGGGAAGCATCTGATGCTGCCTCTGCAAAAAGATAAGATGGCAAAGACTTGCCATTGCTTCTGATCCATGGAAAGTTAAAAACAAAAATGGTAGCAAAAATGTAGAGGGATGACATGGAGGAAAACAAACAAACAAACAAAAAAACTTCCAGATATTTCAGGAACGCTTCAGGTAGTAATTGTCCCGCTGAAAAGACTAATTTACTCACTAGCCTTAGACGCTCAAAACAGAACTTGCCTGGCTCTGGTGGAGTTGTGTCCCTGCGAACCAGAACTGAACTTTTTTGTTTGTTTGTTTTGACTTAATGATATCTACTTCTCTTATAAACTAAGTAAATGATTCATATTCTTGTTTATTTGCTCAGCTTAGTTTAATTGAGCTTGATGTGAACAAAGTTTTTGGTGCGTACTTTGTGAATTGTTGGAGAAAGTTTTGGTCTTGGTTTTTTTACAGCATTCTTGCGTAAGATGAGTATAATCTGTCATTAAATGCAATTTGCAAATGATTTCAATCTCTGTCACATTTAAATTCACAACAGATTTATATGCTTTCATATTTTTGGGTCTTCAGTATTCCCCTTAATGCCTTGCAACTTCTAAGCTTCTAATGTCAGCTGAGAATTTTTCTCCCGCAGTTTTGGCAAGCTTTGATGTCCTAACTTTCCTAATTCTTATTAACATGATATTAAAATACCACTGAAAAGATGTATTTATTTATTTTTTTAAATGACGATTTGAGAAGTTAGCTTTATGTGGTGGCTGAGCAGAAATCTTCCAAAACAAAAACTAGTGAAATTTAAGAGTCTGGAAGCCATTGTCTTGAAACAGACACGCACAGTTCACAGAGAATCTGTCAGCAGGTGAGATGCTTTCTAAGCTGACGTTTGATGTTGCTTTTGGATAATTAAGTTTTCAGTGGGTAATTAAATGGGTTATCTGAGAGGCAGTTGTTTTGAAGGGCTTGCTTTGTTGCTAATCTGTTTGCTACGTTCAAGCTATGACTGCTGCTTTACTAAGCAGCACGTTTCAACAGAAATAGAAAAAGTTTGAGCTTCAGCAGAGGGGACTTTTAGCACTTGCTTTTGGTAGGAAAACAACCAAAGCCAAGCTAGCTAGTCTACAGACTGTATGGCATCCCCTAAAACTACTAAGTATCTATGCAAAAAAAAAAAAAAAAAGGAATGTGTAATACATTCCTAAAATGCATTATAGATTTTTAGAAAGCCAAAGTTTTAGTGAGCACAGTGACTTCAGAGCTAACTAATGCTTCTCAATTACTAACAGATTATTTTTCCTTTACATACAAAGCCACTCCACATGAGCAGACTATAAGTTTCATTGACACATGGAGTCAGTAAAATACCCATACGGTGCTAAGTATAATATATAACAGTTTTTGTAAAAACAAAAACGTGTAATATTTTCCATTCAAGGCTTCTCAAGTAGTGAAATTCATAACTGTGCCTGCTATTGATAGTCACCCTGGAGTCCCTTGGCCAGAAGTGCTGCCAGTTACCTCCTTTCCAAGTTTTGGAAGGAAGGTAGGAGCTCAAGTCAGCCGTTATCCACCAAGTCTTGTTAACTCATAAACCACCACCACCACATTCAGGTGATAATGAAGTGAATGCTGGGACAAATGTTTTGTTCATTTTATTTTATTTTTTTTTTAAACCATCGCTTGGAGCTGCCTAAAAAGAAGCAACATGAATAACATAATTATAAAGAGTACTTCTGTAGGATTTTTGTACCAATTACACTTTTTGAAGTGGCTGCAGGGAGCTACTTTGGAGCAGTGAGCTTCTAGTGTGATTTTGAGCAAGTTGGGTAAGGGCAGATTGAAGTTTCCCCTCAAAAAATGGGGAACAAAAGGGGATGGGACAATATCAGGTTTCAGCACAACTCAGGTAAACAACTCAGTGGTTTAAAGAAAATGAGAAAAAACACCAATTCTCGGTTACCATATTAGGAAGTGTTTTTGGCAGGAAGTGTTGGAGAGAAGAGATTTAGATGTCTCACATAAATGCAAAGTGTTCCCTGCATTTCCTAACCAGCTTTCTGAAAAACCGAGAGGTTTTTTGGTTGGTTGGGAGTTTTTTTTTTTTTAGGATCCAGGTAAATTTCAGACTTAATATTTTAAACTAAGGAATAAAATCTATAGGTCACTTTGCTGTGTTTTTAAACAAATGCTCCTTGCTTGCATTTGCTAAATATTTTAATGACAGACAATGTAGTTGTTGCAGGTAGTTTAAATACAACAATATTACAACAAAGACCAAAAGAAACAAACAAAAACCAAATGACAACAAAACAGACAAAAAAAACTCTGCAGATTGTCTTACGCAGTCACACAGAGGTGAGGGAAAGTAGAATGTCAATGCTAAAATTAATCTTTCAAATCAATATTATTGTTGATTATTTAAAAAACTTTGGAATAATACATTTAACGTACTTGTAAGGTGGTACTAATCTGGTAGATTTGTCTTGGCATGGAGGATGGATTCTTACTTTAGAGGTGTTTGTTTATTTTCATACTAGAAATAACAAAAACACTTTGAAATAAACTATAGTTATTAAGTTCAGAATTTCTCCTGAGATAGGAGAAAGTTATTTGTTTAATGAGAAGGATTTCATCTGGTGTTAGAGATAATGGAGCCTGAGGCACTTAGCATCCTTCCTGGAGAAAGATAATACCTTGCGGGGCTGGACCTGAACTGTTTCTGCCATAAGGCAGTATTTAGCAGACATGACCCAACTTTCCTCAAGATCTGAATAAAGGACACTGTGAAGCTGTTCCTTTTGTTTCCCCTCTTCTTTCTGTCTTTTTTTTTTTAAAAAAAAGCGGAGAAGGTTGTAGTTTTCTGTGGGTCTTTGGCAGAAGATGTAATTTCATGGACTATTTTTATTTTAAAACTATGCCTTTAATTTTGATCGTGGATATTTTTCTTGGCTGAGGTGTGTTTTTTCTTTTTCTTTTTATTCCCACAACACATTAGCACAAGAGAATGTCTCCTTGTTAGGATGAGATACCATGAATAGCTGCGCGCTGTGGGTGAGGCCAAAAGGAAGTATGGGGGTGAGCTGCAGTAACTGCAGACATTAGATGTTTACTCTTCCCTACCCTATTCGTTGTATAATTCACCCAAATGATTTAATTCTTAAAAAATGCAAAGAATTCATCTAATCCTTCTTGTGATGCACCAAGTTCTTGCTGTTTGCTTTTGTGTGTTTTAAATACCAAGATAGACTTCCCTCATCATGAGTCACCAAATTGTTGTTACCTTTTGACTTTTTCAGCTTTTTTTTTTTTTCCTTTTTTCATGCATCTGCCTGCCTGCCTACAACGATTGTTGTTGTGTGGTGTTTGTTGTTGTTGTTGTTGTTGTTTTTGGTTTGTTTTGTTTTGTTTTGTTATTTTTAATTGCTTTTCCTAAGAAGGATCTGTCAGACTTTGCTGCTACCCATTTAGGGAAAAACGTGGAAATGAAAATGCAGTATATGCCATTTGTGGTCCAATACTATCCCCTGATATCGGTTACTGTGGCTTGCTAATGGTCACACAGGAATGCAAAAGGGGGGGGGGGGACACAAAAATGTCTCCAGGGCCCAAAAGAAGTTTGTATTTCTGTGGTGGTGGATGGGGAAGTGTTTCAGTATGGGACTGGGGAGCTGAAGTGGTTGCAGTCATTTCCAACTCTGCATCTCTGGGGCTGGCCAAGCCTTGTAGAAAGGTCATGGGTAGGCAAGGACCAACCCCGGTGAGAGCTGTCACAAAAGTCAGGTATTGTACATGTGGCTACCACAACTGGATACAGCTGGAGTGAGGAAGACCATGGGATATCATGTTTGGACCTTTTTTTGGTGACCAGAAGAAAGCATTTCTCTTCTGGCTTCCATACCTTGCTATCCATTCCAAACTTTGTTTAACTACACAAGTCTGTGAAGAGTTGCTTTCCCATTTTTGCATGAGATTGCAGAAATCTTAAGCCTTGCTCAGATTAATGTTAAAGTATTTTCTCCGTGTTTGTGGACGTTTCCTCTTGGAGATAGCAGTTGACCAAGAAAAACAATACTGGTTCCTGATCTGCTTAACATAAATGCATTAAGAAAATATATTTGGACAGTTGAACTTTTCATATTTGTCAAAAGAGATCGCCCAAGAAGTGTAATTTACTGTACAGAGACCAATGTTTCACGTTATTCATGTCCTAGCTCCAAGTCAAATGCATGCCTAGAAAGCGTTGTAGGGAGCAGCTGAGGTCTGGGACTTTTTTCCTCTGAAAAATGCTTTCAGGATTTGACTAAGGAGTAGCACTCCACACCATGGCTCACCAGAACTCCATCTTCTAGTAAAAGAGAATTCTCATACTACATTTGATCCATTTGTTATCAAATTAGCATGCAACTGCTTGTAAGGAAGATTTTTCTGCAGTCAGTGGTCCAATACTTCCTGAGCTCCCATACTTTAGGTAAAGAATTTAAACATTTCCTTAGTCCTACTTTCAGCAGATTTTCTTTCTAACGCTGTTGAAAATGGGTATAGGATTTTCTGTTTAACCGGTCTCCAGGGCAAATTGCCATTCACAATCTCAGGTTAAGCTTTTCTTTCCATTCTTGCTTAGACCTGTACAACCCATCCAATACATTTCTGGAATCTCAGAGGCTCATTAATTAGCATGCAAATTGTAGTGTCATTGACCTCACTCATTTATTTTAAGCTATGTCCATAGCTATTGAGTGAAAGACGTAGGGAAACAATGTGGTGTTGGCCACAGTTTATCTCCAAGTCTTAAAATAACACAGATACCTCAGAGAGTGGCATGATCTTTAGTGACATTTTAATTCTGTTGGCACACTTTAAAATAGCCAGCTGGGACATCACAGATAGGCTTCAGTTTTGAAGCCTTGCAGTTACCATCTGAATGCCAAACTTGTGAGGAGCAAAATAATGCATTTATATATAGATGAAACAAGCTGTAATCAGACTGGCCTCGCAGCGCATGCCAGTAATTGTGAGCAGCTGCATTAGAACAATGCAGCTGTTAAAACTCCTCCACGCCCAAGAATACATGGACTTGTCTGGTCCAAAGATCACTCGTGGGTATATCGATATGCTTTTCTTAACAATAGAGAGAATCATTAGGGATGCAATTGTTTGAGGAAATCAGTCCTTGATTATGTGTTATCAAGGGAGTGTTGGGTATACGCAGACTAGCAGAGATTGGGAAAACAATCCAAACCCCGTCTCGTACAGCAAATGAACGGTATCTTTGCTTTGGTGTCTGGCAGCTCCCAGGCTTTAACCGTATCTGCAAAACACACGGTGCATAATTTCGGCTGGATTAATGTTGTTTGTAGACTCTGCCTGGTTGCTCCTTCCTCTAATGGGCCAAAAGTGCCTGGGCAAATGTTGAGCCAGTTTACAGGGAGCAGGTGAGAATACTGAAGGGCAAGGCACTCAGATGTGGCAAGATAAGCTGTCTGTGTCCACGCGTGCCCTTTTCTGCGGAATCGGTAATCTAGGCTCTGCAAGGCTTATATTAAAAGAGGTAATGATGGGTGTAGATACGGAAGAATCGGTTTGTTCTTTTTTTTGGAAGAATTGTTCCTCTGTTTTTATGCTGGTGATGGTTATACGGTTAGAGCAAGCCTGGCCTCTGTGGGCAGTGCAGAAGAGTTATCATTTTCAATTCACTGAAAAAGCAAGAGCCTTTAAGTTGTACATACCAGCAACTTAATCCAGCTACTGCACTGGTTTTTACATAGAATAAGGCTATAACATGCTCATAGACCTCCCGCCCCAGTGACTACCTGAGGTTGAGGAGCCACCTTTTACACGTGTTAACTGCCTGCATAAATTGATCACATTTCTTTGTGCTTACTTTCCTATAGCATTACACTAACTGTTTAGTTCCACATTTGTTTATGTAGTCAGAGGTATTTGCTTGGTACTTACTACTTTTAGTTTAAACACATTAAATGTAGGATGGGTACAGATAAGGAAAATGCAGTGACTTAATCATTAAGCCATAACAAACCACTAACAACAGGAACAAAAATGCTGGCATGCTCATGCCTCTTCTAGCATGCCGTTGTGGAGCTATAAAAAAATTTGGTGGGAACAGGTAATGTTGCTCTTTGGCCTGTTTCTGAGGCATATTTCATGCCAGTGAGTTTCTGAGGACCAGAATGTGAAACTGAAGAAATTCTTCCACCGTGGTGGAAGCCAGTCATACTGTCTCTGCTGCGTTTTCCACTGGAGTTTTCATTGGAGAAAGCCTTTTGTGGCCTCTGGTTCAACTGCAAGAAGTCACGTCACAAAAAGAAGGCCAAGAACAAAGATGTCGAGGTCCAAAACCAGGAAGTATCAGGGGAAGCCAGTACTTCTGCCTGAGAAGTTTCATTTTAGAAGTCTTATGTGCTCTGTGTGCACTAACTTCCTAAGGAAAGCAGTGGTACAGGTCTCATTTTGCTTGCGTGACCAATTTCCAAACAGCATGATTAAAACATCTTGATGCTAGCGTGACTGTACTGCTTGTAGTGCTTTGGGACACTGAGCGATGTTTTCCCTCTCCTGTATTAATTCCATGAAGAAAAGTGTTAATTGGAAGACATGAGAAAGTCAAGGAGATGATTTTCTGCAAACGTTAGGCAAAACCTTCTTGCTGCTACTTTTGATTCTCCAGTACTGGCATTAGTCAAATGGCCATTGAATCCAATAGCTTAATGAGACTGCCAGAAAGACAGCAAGCTTGAATAATGGCTGTTTGACCCGGGTCCAAAAGTTTTCTGATCAAAAAGTTTCAAAGCACTGTTGGTTTCCTTCCCAGAACCTGAAGTAGCCTTGGGATTTGGCAATCATTTGGCAGTCATGCGTGAACAGTGGTGCTTCCTGTGCTCCTGGCCAAAGCTAGAGAAATGGAAAAGCTTACATTTTGGAAAGTGGAAACATTTCTTAGAATGCAGTTCTTCTCACCGGTGAATTTGAAGAGTATCTGAATATATTTGAGAGGGAAATTTTATTCCCTTTTCTCAGAAAATTTGGGATTTTGCACTTGATATATTTTCTGGCTTGTATGGTATACTTAATGGCCTTTATTTTAATTCTTCTTTTGAAAATCAACTTCATCTTTTTCCTGTTATTTCAATATCAAGAGTGGGAGAAAGATCATTTTCATTGTGTTCCCTCTATGATGGGGTTCCTTGCTGCTCAAAGTCTGATGTTTTACAGGCAGCTCACCTGACCCAAAGATACCCAGATCTAACCTACCCTGGTCTGCTCTGTGATCTGTATCATTTTTCCTTTGGTAAACACTTACCTCATTGTATGGGTGCCACAAATAATGTTACTTGTTTCTATTTACACCTTTGTTTTTCAATTGCAGTGTATGCCCAGCACCTGTTAGTTTCCTCTGAAAAGCACATCTCTTCAACATGCGAGGTTTATGATGCTAACTTGTAGGCATTCTTTAATTATAAAAGGGTATGTATGTGGTGATCTGTCAAGGGACAGTTGTCTCTAAATGGATTAAAAGAAGCTTACAGGGTTTAAAAATGGTCCGTGCCCATCATATGCTGAAAATAGTTGAAGTTAGCTAAAAGAGATAGCTAAATAACACTAATAATTTACATTAGCAGGTAAATGTTTGGTTTCTCAATTCCAGATGGTAACATTTGGAAATATGTGATTGTGCTATGTAAAGATAAGAGGGGGAAAAAAAAGGTAAATATGTCAAGTGACCAATGTTGTTAGGTAAACTGTTCCTAAGCATCTGCCCACAGGAAAAAATGAGACACCATTTAAATAAAACCAGTCCTGTGCCATGCAAGATCATCTCTCAGCTGTTGAGAATCAAAATTGTAGTGTCCTGACTCATCAGCAGGGCTCTTTCTACCTCACTCTGGTAGACAGCATAATGAGAATGTATTAAAGACTGAGTGTTTGGAACTAAATGTGTTCTTGAAAGATAGTGGTATCATGAAAGCGTAACGGAGTAAGAAAGATAGGATTTGTGGTAAAGCTGGGAAAAACTGCCAGGTTTTCAGGCATACGTGTTTTTCTAGTGGTCTGAAATAGAGCTAAATGCAAGTTGTGAGCAACTGCTGAAAGTTTTACTAGATAGGCATCACTCCCAGCATCTAACAGAAAGGTAAGTGGTACCTGCAGTCAGGCCATAACCTATTAACAGGGAAGAAGGGTTGGTAAGGTGCTTATCTTCTCAGGGAAAGAAAAATAATTAGCCATGGAGAGGCTAGTGATTGCAGTGATGATAACTGCATGACATAAACTAGGAAGGTTTCTTTCTCCATATCTACTTTAAGTTCAGTTGTTTTAAGTCTGTTATTCACCTGCAAGGAAAAAAAAAAAAAAAAAACCTCTTTTTAAATGCAAATGTTTTCTCTAGTGCAGCCAAATTCTGTAGAACGTTGTTTTGGGGGTTGTTTGTTTTGTTTTGTTGTTGACAAGTTTTTGAAAAAATTGTTGCCTTTGAAAAGTTCCAGCGTATTGTCATTAGAAAGTCATGTCTGTGGCACTGAACCACAAAACCCCATGAGGTAATAAAAATACTTACTGTGCCTGTGAGTAGTTGCTTATTTTTTGTCTCGCTTTAGAGCAGAAGTAGTGGTTGCAGCATTGTGAAAAATGTCAGCGGGTTTTGTTACTGTCAAGAGTTTTGCATCAGCTTAGCTTCAGTGATCAGTTGCTCGCAAAAAGCAGTTAATTGCCTCATACGCTGCGCACATGCTGAGAATGGTATCCCTGAAGGAGCAGAGAAGGGTAAAAGCTCCTTTCCTAAAGCTAGGCTGTGGGAAGGGAGACCTCTTTACTTAGCTGCATCAGCCTGAGTCAGATGGGATTGTTCATTTCTTCCCTTCTTTCACAGTTGCTGCAAATAACAAAAGAATGAGAGCAGTGTGCTTTGTACACCTTTACTTAGTCAGCATGAGCGTTTCCATTACAGTTGGTCCCTTGGTTCGTTAACGACAGGAATTAGCTGTTTGAGATGACTGCTGCTTTTCACTCATTCCTGCTTAGCTCTTGCAGTAGACAAAACGATTTCCAGCTGCAGATCTTACTCTGGCATTTGCTCTTTGACTTCACTTTCCTGTAGAGGTGTGGTTAGACCTGTTGGCCAACGCTAAGCTGAGGCCGTCGAGATACAATAGTTGGAGGTTTTCTTATGCGGCTTCTTTCAAACAGAAGCTTTTAAACATCTAAATTCAAGTTTTTAAACATCTAAAGCTGTATTAATCACGTCAAGAGGTAAATAACTTTTCTCAACATATTAGATCTACAAAACATACTGTTAAACCAATGACTTTAAATATATAAACGTATGAACAATACATGGAAGTGATAAAGGCCAACAAAAGCAAGGACAAAAGGTGGATGCAACGTGGAGAAGTGAACTTCTTGGAAGTGCATATTCATTAAACTGATCCTGCAACAATTCTGCAATGTGATTTACAGTGCTTCAGCTTTGCTGTCTCTACAGTCAGCACCTCCTGTCACCCCAGCTGTGGGGTGCAGAGGGGCAGAAGTGATGATACGCTTCTCAGTGCAGCCTCAGCGTACTCAACTTGTGAATGGGTGAGCTGCTTGGTAGAGGAGAAACACATAAGATGTGAAGCATAAGTCTAATGGCTCGGTAACATTCCAGTTTCTTCATCTGAGAGAGAAAATTTGATATAAATGCTCATTCCCAATCATGCACTTACTAAGAAAAAAAAAAATCCCTAATAAGGATATGTTGGGATTGAAAAACTTTTTTTTTTTTGTCATGAATTTCCAGTTAAAATACACGCGACTGCACTTTCAAGCTCATTTAGAATGTGTTTTGGACAAAGGAGGTAATTTAAACATTAGTCACCGTAGTGTGGTAGGCACTGGAAAAAATCATTTAGTTTGTAGTGTAGAATATCCTAAATTATAACCTAGATTTGATGCCAGACTGAAGTCAGCATGAAGTTGAACTTTTTTTTTTTCCTTTTGAAGGTTTTAGAGGAATGACTAGGTCAGTGAGTCGTTTAGACCTATGCTTCATTAAGCTGTTTATTTTTAAAAGGTAGCTTGCTGTGTTAGAGTTAGTGTCTAATAAATGCTTCTTAAGAAAATTAAATGTATAAATTCCACTATTGAAAGCTGGGGAATAGTTGCTGAAGGCTTTTTGTTCTGTCTTGATATTTGCACTTAACTATTATATAGATACTGTGACTTGGCAAAACAGCTTTAGGAATGCTAAACAAAGAAATAATAAAAATCAGTTATAACAAGTTAGAACTGATAGAAGTGACCACCACCAACGAAGGAAATGCATGGGTAAATCTTCCAGATGAGATGTTATTTTTCGCATCACTTGTGACTAGCAAAGCAGCGACAAGGTAGGATCCTTGCCTCCTGAACTAGATGACAGGACTTGGACACGCTGAGTTGTGTGCAGATCTGCTGGAAAGATTGTAACACAAATACCATGCTTGATACAGGGGATGGTTTTCCTGTCTCAACTCTGGCCAGGGAGTCATGGGCAGGTACAGACAGACATACCTCTCCTGGTCCAGTCCTGGTCGTATGCATGATACCTGCAGGTTTCTAAACCTGCTGTTACAAGAGTGAAAAGCATGGTTTTGAAAACCTTTGTCAGTCAGAAGGTAAGTGAGATATACTCCACGGTATTTTTTTTCCCTTAACTTTTAGTTTGTTTTTGGCTTTGCCTTAATAGAATAAAATATTATCTGACGGCACTTAAACTCTCTTTACAAATGCGTTCAGTAGGGTTGCCACAGACCACAGGAATGAGACTATGAGCGGTGGTTGCCTTTGGGAGGTCCTGAAAACAACTAATCCTTTGTGGGCAGGAATACCAAAGCAGAGGGCAGTTTCTTCCTCTCCTAAAATGTCAGAACTGCTTGTTTTAGCACATAATAATGAAATCCCCAACCTTATTTAAATTCGTTAGGGACCTACGTTTGATTTGGCTGACTATCAAATGAGCAGCAAAGCAAGGACGTAATTTTTCTTTCTTTTACCTGGCTTTATGCTTCATCTTAATCCAAAGTGCTGAGGAGTGCCTGGCCTGGGGATGTGAACATATATAGCATTTACCAAATGCAAAATGCTGATGCTTACAATATATTAATTTTCGGCCTTAAACTTAATGAAAACTGAGTATGTGTTGGATGATTCATAAACTAATAGGCCTAGGTTAAACGTAACAAAGTACTGTTTCAGAGATGGCAAATCTTATCTTGACATACTATTCTATGAAGAAATAAATACCAGTATACTCAACGTACTCCATTAAATACACCTCAGCGTGTATTTAAAAAGCGTGAAACCTGAAAGTCTAAATGACAACTAATTCAAAATTGGGTTTAAAGATACAAGCTGTTTAAAAATCGCCCACCTAACTAAAGAGCTCCTTTTCTGCCATTTCAGATTTAAACTGAGCATCAACATAAACTCTCTTCAGTGTTTTGTTTCTTAAAGCTGAGACAGTTGTGTCTCACACTGGTGTTTGTATTTTAATATTTGAATTGACAGAGCTTTGCAGGCTGTTTTTTGTAGGGCAAGAGGAGAAATACACATTTTTAATATACAAATTAGCTTGCAGAATAAGATGTTAGCACTAAGGCTCCTTGATGTACCTGGCATCTGAAATACCGTTATCTTTTTAAAAAGCAAATGAGCATTCAGTCTTCCTCCTTCCACATTGGTCATTATTTGACATGTTCAACAAAATGAAGACTAATGTACCAAAGCAGAACCGATAATGGCTTAGGAGAGAAAATGTGATTGACAGCCATCATAGCAGCCTGTCGGTATGCTACCAAGCACCATGACCAAAGTACAGATTTGAAAAACGTCGCACTGGTTTGTTGTTGTTGTTGTTGTTGTTTTTTTAAATTCCTTTTTGCAATGACTGCAACACTTTCCAGTTCTCAGTTGTCAGTGCTTAATGATAATTTGGCTACCTCTTCTTTTCTTGGTGTGGGGATGTACATGGGGCTGCAGTTTCTGGGCTGCAGGCCCTTGTCATAGCAAGATCTCTGAAGCACCAATGTCCGATTCATGTCTCCCAGGGCAGCGGGTGCATTTCTACAAAGCTGTGGGGAGTGTAGTTGCAAGGTATACTGCCTGGCAGATGACTCGTTTTTAACGTAAGGCCAACGTTTCCGATAATGTATAAGCTGCAACAAGAAGCAAGCTTAAGAATGTTTCTTCTCTTCCATTCTTGTGATACAGAATTAGTAAGAACTGAATTATGTCTGCAATGGGGAAAGGGCTTTGGACTAGGGAAAAAAAATATTTGGATTGTTCTTTTTTCTGTGCTTTAATTTTCATCTGCATTTGTTTTTGTTCAGATAGCTTCTATTAAAAGTAATAGCTTATTATATATAATGTTAAACATTTTCTGCTTGTCATTTTCTTGTTTTCTTGAAGGTTGGCTGTCTTACGAAAAGCAAATGCATTTAGCTTTCTGCACCGTCAGCTGGTTGTTGTCTAGAAATAAAATGATTCAAAACCAAAAACAACAACAACAACCAAAAAACATAACTGCAGGCTACAGTGGTAAAAAAAACAGTGGTAAAAGATGAGTTTTTCAGCAAGAAAATCTGACCGTTGGCTTTTCAGGGATGTAGTGTCTGCTGCCAGAAACTATACCCTGAAGAAGGAGTTAGTTGTCAAAATGGGAGGAAAAAAATAAAAAATCCTTCCTTTCTTCTTTCCTCCTATTAGAAAGTTTCACTTCAGACCAACAAATACAATTTTGTAGAAAGTCTTCCAGCCTTGACTTCATTTTATGAATGAAGGTTTTGCAGCTTCTCCTCTTGTATCTCAGACTAGAGTTTGAGCAATTCTTTAAGTTAGAGAGCTACAAAAACACAATACCTATGTTATTGCAGGTATTCTGCGTTCCCCTTGTTTATAGAGGGGCTGATGAGTGCAGATACTGCCCGGTGATTTACCATGTAGTGCCTTTACTAAGGAGACTGGTGATGGTGGAACCTTAATGGAGTGCAGGAGAGACAAATCTGAAACTCTTCTTCTGGGATTTAGGTTTGATAAAGCTTTGTGGATTTATTGGCCAGGGGCTTGGGCCTCTGAAGAATCCTGCTCTGCCTTGAATTTAATTCACTAACACTAATCAGTGAGATTACAGTGTTTTTGTTGGTGATCGATTTTTAGAGATGACGTACCAAATTGGACTCACCTTTAGCTGGGGGTTTCAAGATATTAGTGATTATGGAAGGATTCGGTTACATTGTTTGTGTCTTTTTGGTGGGTGGAATACTTCGAAGGGGGAATGAATACAAGGAGAATTTAAAGAATGAACAGTTTTTGCTGGGCACGCTGCTTATAGCAGGAGCAGACTAATTCATTTCCCTAATAAGGCTGTGCTGGAAGTTGGAATGTTTTGAATTGCATTAAATGTCACAAAAGTATTCATCAGAGAGGAACAGCTTGTGGGATGTTTGGAGAACAAATTTGATTATGTTTGTCTGGTCGAAATGAGCTGTTTACACAGACCAAATATATCCTTTTCTTTTTTTTTTGAAAGAACAAACATCTGTGATGGAAAAGTGTGCACAAACAATGTGCACTTTCATTTTCAGTATCCTGGCTGTCAGTAACTGACCACTGTTGCCTGCATTTTCACTGTCTGTAATAATTTGTAAGGAGATTGAAGCCTGGAACTCGCTCCAGCAACCATTAGCCAAGGTCTTTTGTGAGCGCTGTTTACAGTAAGCATTTATACTGAGCTTTTATGTCTTTATTTTGTTTGTATGCTACCAAAAATATTGCACAAACTCTCATACTGAACTGCCAGCTTTAAATCATTCAGAAAATAACCCTGCTTCAAGCTGTCCTACTTTTCTAATGAGTAGTAACAGGACAAGAACATCATCTCCTTCTGAAAGCCTCTATCATCACGTATCACTCTGCATCACCCCGCTTAACCAAAGTAGCATGAAATCCTCACATCTAATTGCTAGGTGGGAAACTACATGCTAACAGCTTAAAAAAAAAAAAAAACAAAAAACATGCAAGATTCTGTAGTTAACTTACTTCTTGCTCTACAGATTTTGTAATATCTTTCCCAATTCCAAGGGCAATAGTCAAGATGTAAGCACTGCAGCAAGTATTTTCTTAAATGTATGTGTTGGACACGGGCATGTTTTGGTCTTCAACTTGAACTGTGCTTTTCCTCTTGTACTGTCATGTCTAACCACCGTGCATTTTTCACATTCAGATCCTGGTGGCTCAGTTTGCTGGGTGAGCATTTTCTTTATGCAATGCTGGATAAATCACAGTTTTTAGTCTGATTATGGTCTGAAGTCAACAAGGCCAAGCTAAACTGTTTGAAGTATGTCTGGGACACACAAATTTATGTCCTTGTTTCAAGTATGTTTGGGGGAAATAAAGCAATGTTATGCTGTCTGGCTCCAATGTTAAAAGAACATTGGAAACATTGTAGTTATCAACTCCCCCTTCCTTCCCCCCCCCGCCCCCTTTTTTTTAATGGCATTTTAAAAGCCTAATTTTGAAGAATCTGTTCAGATTATCTGGAAATAACATTTGAAATAATTTTTAAGTGCTGTATAGGTGAGCACAGAGCAATCTCATACATTGCAAACTTTAATTATTTTGTAAAACTAATTAAGTGCATTTCTCTTGTAGACTGAAACTTCAGGGTCCAGCATTGGCAAACTTTTTTTTTTTTTTCCTCAGCCATGAAATTAGGGAGTTGATTTGGATAGTGAATATCCTTCTACTGCTAACTGTTAGATCAGCTTCATAACTATACAAAACATTGCAAGTCGCTTTATTATAAAATGCATACCTAAAATGTAGAAGAAGATGCACTTTCCCTTCTACTCTAGTCTTTAAAAAAGAAAGAAGAGTTTCCGTATGTGTTGGCATTTTTTTTTTTCCTCTTGTTGCTTTTGTCGCTGCAAACTGACAACTGCACAATTAGGAATGATTAACGATGCACCCCGGTGCTTTGGAGGGCCAGAGGTCAGTATTCTCATCGGCTGCAAACTCTGTGGGAAACCGGAGAACAGCCCTCTTCCTCAGAGCAGGGAAACACTCCATCTGAGAATTACTGTTGACGTGGACATGATGCGTGTCATCGGTGATGCACAAATGGTGACGGCAAAGTGCAGAAAATGATATTCTTGTGAACTGTAGTTATTGGTTTATGTTTTTTTTTCTTGTTATTCCCCGCTTTCTTTCCCTTTTTTTTTTTCTTTTTTTTTGGATAATGTAGCATGTGGGTTTATATTTATCTCCCTTTTTTATAAGCTAGTTATTGGACCTGAACAACAGGAAGGCTGTTGTTGGTGTCAGATGGGCCTCGTGGGCCAAATGGCTTTAAGGGAATAAGTAAATGAAGTAAACATTTTAAACAGCTATTAAAAAAATAAAAAAGATATTTTTTAAAAGTTGAGAAGACGTCACTTACATGGGACAGCATGCCTACTTCAAATCTAGCTGTCTGTTTTCACTGCTAGAGTAGTAAGGCTGGTTTATACAGTAGAGATGTGTTTAATTAGAATGTAGCTTCTGTTCCCTGTTCTCCAAATAAACTTTTTTGCCTCACTGACAAACTTCCTTTCAGATATGATAACTCAGCTTCAGTTCAGCAAACCCCTTTTTAGAAGATTCTTAGGAAATCAGGTTTGCTCGATTTCAGGCAGGATATGATTAATGTTGCTTGGACCATTAAAGGTGCCAGCTTTCCTGAGCAGCTACCAAATATGGCCAGAAATGTTTTAAAATGTGTCAGGAAGGCACTTTTCTACCAAAACAGCAAGAAAAGACTAAATCTTAGCAGCAGCAGTGTTGTCAGACAAAATGTCAGTGGGTTGGACTTTCTGTTGTTCGATGGCTTTTTAAAAAAAAAAAATCAGTGTGTGTGTTTTTGCACATACACGTGTGCAAATCTGAAAAGACAAATCAAGTGAGATACTTTTACCTATCACATATCGCGAGTTCAGTTTAGGTATAATGAAATCTGTTAATTCTTTATCTTCTTCACCCTTTCCATTATGATACTTCCTTTACTTCCCACCACCCAGCGGTGGTTTCAATGTACTCATTGTTTGGAAGAAATTTTTTTTGCTATCTACTGTGGAGTTCAAGTGATATTAAGTTTACCTTTGAAGACCAGAGAATGTACCAAAAGTTCCTGTATTATTTAATTTGCTAAGTTGTTCAGAAGAATATTTATTGTTCTAAAAGGAAGCTTTCAGTTTTAAGCCTGGATAAAGGTTATACGCTTTAAAATGCGATTTATCTGACCAGAACTTTTGAGTTATGTGTTGTATTTTCATGTGAAAGGAAGGAAAGCAATAAGCAAATTTTGACTCTGTCTCCTGACTGGTGATATAGTATTATGAATTTCTAAATGAATTAGTACTCGGTGACAAATGCTAGAGTTCCTGATGTTGTATCTGGATAAATTCATCTAGTTTGTTTTTGCTTTTGCCCTAGATTAACTACGATGGAGTAGGTTCAACTTGAATACTTCTTGTTTCCCTTAGAGGAAACACATGATATAATTTATATATCTGTGGGTGGACGTAGTGAGTTGGAAAAGGGAAATATTTAAATATTAAAGCATTTGTTTTTACAGTTATGTGTGTTATTCTCTTTCAGAGTTGCTTCTGTACCAAAACCCGATCTTATTCATGTACCAAAGGTATGTTCATCATCACAACTGAGAAATGTAGCATGTGGCATTGTTACCCATCTGTCAAACCCTGTTGTTGATAAGCACTAGCATTCAAACTTTCCTTTCAATATAACATGCTTGATTTCCATGTGTTACGTTAAGACTACTGCAACTTTTGGATCTGAGTGATATTTTTTTTCACTCACTCCAAAAAGAATCAAGAGATCTGGCAAATGATCATACACACACACAAAAAAAAAAAAAAAAAAAAATTTAAAAAAATTTTTGTTTTAAAATTTTGGGCTTTTTTTTAGAAAAATAAAGCTGAAGTTTTTCTATATCCTTAAGAGAAAAACTGTAGTTTTTTTTTTTTTTTTTTTGTTTGTTTTTTTTTTTTTTCCCAATAGGCACTGAAATCCCCCTTTGTATTTGAAAGAAGCTTATCTAAATACAGAGTTTCACAGAACAATTCATCTCGCTTTACTTAGAGCCCCGGGGATTTATTTGTTCCTGACTTCTTTTAATGTTATGTCCTCAAGCAACAGTTTCAAAAAAAACCCTTTTGATAGGTAGTCTATTTACAAACCTGAAAATGCTTACAAATGGCTGGGCACCCCTCTCATCAAGCATATATTGGAAAATCCTCTTAAGTGGAAATAAATAACTGTATTACTGTTCTGCCAGACCTGATTTGAAAGGCATGCAGTTTGGCACCACCTTGTTAAAATACAGCTCCTTTCAAAAACAAATTAAAAAAAATAACAGAACAACCCACTGAATTCATGTTTTTTTGAGATTTTTCATTTGATGAGTGTATATGGAGACTTCATTGGACAGATGGGATAGAAATAAACATTCTCAGATGCTAAAATGAGCTAGGGGGCTTCCTGCCCCTCTAAGGCATCTCACCAAACTTGACAAACTACAAAACTGAACATTCACTGGATGGCAGTTGTCTCTGTGAACCACTTAGAGCTGATGCTTCCTCCTGTATGTAAAAATATTCTGGGGAGATTATGTTTAAGAAAAGCTGATAAAATATTCTGGAATAGGTTGGAGGGTGTGAAAGGATTGGTTTTTGTTTGTTTGTTTTCTTCCCCATCTGCAGTTGCTCTAAAGAGAATGAGAGAAAAATGAACAAATGGCTGCTCCCTTGCATCTCTGACCCCAGGATAGCCATGCTTTTGTCTTCCCATGTGGCTGTAGTATGTCAGATGGTATCAGTCTTGCACTTCTCCCATCTGGAAACTATAACCCATGTCGACCTTGAGTTACAAAGTTGTGACTCAGCCACTCAAGTGGCACCTGGTTCCCAGTGTCTGAATCAGGGATAGGAGCCAGCCTGTAGTATGGCCAGGGAAGCTTTTGTCCTTGTAGTCAAGTGGAGTTGAAAAGCCAGCTTGGGCCCAAAGCACTGGCCTCTAATAAATGAGCTGAAGGGCCCCTCGTTCCTCCCTTGAGGCCCCTATCAACAAATCAATGTACAGTGTGTGTGCGTATGCATGCACATGCATTTTGCATATTGGGAACGTGCATATCTTGAATTGGGTTTGAGAGGTGGAATGTGGATTTGAAAAAACACTGATTTTTTCCACATGAATTATCCAGTGTGTTTTGCAATGGTGTGGTTCTTCAGTTTGTCTTGAATTTGATTTGTGGGGTGTCTGTTCTGCATGTGATGTGAGGAGTTAGCACCTTGGGATTTCATTTTGACTGACTGTGCATGCATGGGTCGTTCCCTTTCCTAAATGCATGGCTCATTTTTTTTCCATGTGTTTGTTGACAACACTCTTGCTAAAGCTTGCTTCTGTGATGTTCATTCCTCTTACTTCACACTAGGCGGGTTGCCTCTCTCAACAGCACTGAAAATACGTTCTGAGGAATGTGCATGTGGTTGGTGTGTTTTTGTGTGTGTATTTTTTTTTATCTCACATAGGAAGAACCTAAAGAAGTAGTTAAGCCTGTGCCCATTGCCTCTGCTGCTGCACCCAAATTCACTGCCACAGCCAGCGTGGCTTACAATAAGACCCCGAGGCCCTTCGGAGCTGTGACCTCCTCAAAAGTCACCTCCATCCCATCACCATCCTCCGCCTTCACCCCAGCCCAGGCGGCGGCCGTGCCCCCCGCCCCGGCCCCGTTTGCTGCACCAGGACTGCATGTTAACGCCAAGCCTAACGCTGACGGGTGGCCACCCGCGCCGAGCACTGCTAAACCTGCCGTTAATGTCCCACGGCAGCCCGCCATGCACAATGCCGCCCCGGGCGGCCATGTCGGCGACGGTGCCCAGGAGGTGGCGGAGGGGCCGCGACGAGGATTCAGAGAGAACCAGGGTGACAGTAAACAGCAAAATGGGTAGGTGGGATTTTTTTTTTGCTGTGAGGGTATTTTCCTCACAGGAAAAAAGCTGGGCTTGTTCAAGGGCTGAGTAAAACACATCTCGGGTGTGCCGTCCAATTGCCAGAAGCAAATCTCTGAGGAATAGCTTGTCTTGGAAAAGGGGTGTTTTGAAGGGCTGAGTCTGTGAGGATTTAATACTGAAACTATATACTAGTTTATGGTGTCACACCTGAATTACAACAGACCACACCAAGATGGGTTGTATCACGATGTGTTTCGGACCTTGCAACAAGCCCAGCATTCATTTGGACACCTGTGTCTCACTGTGTCTGTTGGGTCCCAACATGGAGGCTGAAAGCAGCAGGCACTCGGAAGTGGAGAGTGGCCTGTCAAGAAGGATCGGCGACCTTTGATATTGATCAGTATTGACCATCTTCTGGCTTTTTGGGTTTTCTTGGCTTATTTTCAGTCTCAAAAACTTAAAACCTGAAGGCAGTGGCTAGTATTTCCCATTCTTCAACGGAAAGTGGCAGGAGGAGTAGGCCCAGTGCCCATCTCATCTGATTTCCTCTGAGCCTAAGTATATGAAGAAACCTACAGAAAGGTACACATCCACATCAACTAAAAAAATAAATCACAGTTTCAGGTGGTCTTCTCATGGGGAGAAATACTTCTTTATGGACCTATTCCCCTTATATTGCAGTACGAATATTTTCTATACACACATTCATATAAATCTGCCTGTATGCATTTTATACGATGACACCATTGTCATGGTGACTTTAAGGCTAGTCTTAAACAGATGATGGCAGGAATTCATACTGAATAGAGGCGGGATTAAAGCAGGAGATCCCAAAGACTTGCTTCTTGATCACACATTGCCAAACTCTCTTTCTAGGAATGCTGCTTTACCAAGTAACACATAAGGAGTATTCAAAAGCAGTAATTAGTAGGGAAAAAAATGAACAATAGCAACAAAACTAAGCCTCCTGGAAGGAAGTGCTGGAGGCATAAAGTAAGTACTTAATGATCAAGATAGGGTCACTGGGTGCACATTGGTACCTGCCCTGCCTTATGTTTAGTGAATGAATGATGGTGACTGGGGAGTATCATCGCTGGTAGGTTAGGAAATCCCCGTCTTGCTGCCAGCCATGCAGGTCTGGTTTGGGAAATCTTAAAAGCATTTGGATCTGGGGAAAAACAAACAAACAGCAAGAACAACAAAACATCAACTGCAAATCAACAAAACTTTATTTTGCTATCTTTCTTACAGCAGAGTTTTAGCTGGAATTAAGTATGACTTAAATACTAGTCTTGTAATCCTAAAGTAGAATACAAAAGCAAGTGAACAAAGAAACCTTAAAGAGATTATGTTAATCTGCAGCTACCCAACTTGCTTAGTTTTACTTGTTTAAGCATCATTGTAGATGATGTAGTTTGATAAATAAAACCATCTCCCCCATTTTAAGTGGAATTGAAGATACTTTTGAAATATCAAGAAAGTTGAAGTTCAGAATTGATCAATCTAAAAAAAATAAATCCAGTTTGCTTCTGTTTTGTATTCCTTTTTTCAAAAACAAACAAACACAAAAAAGGGACAACTTGTATATTTGCAACTTGTTTATAGTTAGCTCTGCTGATCAAATACAATTCTCCAGACACAGCACCCTGCCATACTCAGAATTTTTGGTTTCTTCCTTCCTTCCTCCTAACTTCCCCCTAATCCCATTCAGGATATAAACTATTTGCCTTTACTTCATGATGGGGAAGGAAGTTTTGTTTCCCTTGTTTACTCCTGGCATAAAAGGAGAGCAATTTGTCCTCACTAGGCTGTATACAAGTATATTTTTATCAAGACCTTCTTGACAACTCTCACCTGAGAAAGTGCTTGCTGCTTAAAACAGGTAAGATGCCCACAGACTTCACTCAAAATTTTAGCTCAGCTGGACTGTTTTTCCATTATAGGTTCTCTTGATGGTTTAAAGTTTGACTCTGTATATATGGCTTTGCCAGAGCTTGGATTGGAAGATCCTATAATAAATATTTCAAGAAGCAAAAAATGTATTAATGAATGAAAACCTTTTTTCCCTTGCAGATAACAACAGTGACGAAGTTAGTATCAACAACACTGGAGTTGAATTATGGTCGTTTTTCTTGTTGGAATAACCAGCATGTATTATTGTTTTGCAAACAAAACTATGTTATATAAAGCTCTTACAGAGTTTTATATTTAAATTTTGCAAAACAGCTTCAGCTTTTTTAGTAACTTCTTAGTGTAGCAAATGGTTTTGTCTGCATTGGAGATGATGTGATTTTGCTTTTCACCGTATTAAACTTCGCAGCATTTTTTTATTATCATTCCACAAAACATTTGTGTGGCGTTTGTGTGTATTGAAAAATTTTTGCTGCACCTATGGCTAATGGGTGTTGGCAATACAACTAGTAAATGGTGAAATACAGTATAAGAGGAAAAATGTCTTGAGGAGTATGGAATGAAGGGCCAGATGTTGAATTTGTACAACAAAAATAATAGCAACATCTGTATATTGTGATTTATGTGATCTGCATTTTGAGATTTTATGAGATTTTATTGGCTTGTCATTTCTGCTCTTGCCTCAAGAGTGAATCAAGACTGAGCCTGTCTCATTGAATATTCCTTTGTCTCTGGCACCACCTCGTGCCTTAGTGACTCATTACCATCAAGTCGTTAAAAGAAGCGGTGGGATCCGCAACAAGAAAGCGAGGGGAGAGAAATCAGCAGGATATTTTGTTTGATACCGCTATCATCAGATGTGAAAGACTACTTATTTCACTGTGGTAGTTGCTAGAATGCAGTCATCTGCATGTAAATAATTACATTTCCATGTAACTCTACATCTTTAATGACTGCTTCAATTTTCAGATTTTATTCTCGCTATTAACTATGTTGTTGCTTTACTTCATTTTCTTTGGATTTCTTTTACTCTGTCCTGAAAATACGACTGTTGTTTCTATCCCCCTCCCTCCTTTAGTAACCTGGATAAGTACATTTACTTCACTAATATTGTGTGTCAGTAAATTCAATCTTTGGTTTAATTTTGAATGATAGCTTTCATATCATTCAAGTGTTGAGTACTCTTTTAAGCTTAAGTATTTATTAATGCATTCCATTGAACGGGCCTAATTCTTTCTTGTTGACAATAATGTACAACATTCTCATTCATATTTTCCACCTTTCTTTACTAGAAACACTTTGGGCATTAAAAAAGCAGGAAGTAGTGACAAAATTGAAGTTGACTTTTAAAAGTTTTCTTTTTAGTAGAATTATCTTTTCCTAGGAGCTAGTTTTGTACAAGTTATCTCCTGCAGACTATGTAAAAATAAATGTACATACAGAGGGCCTGAAGGATAAATGCTTTGAGATAACTAATACAGAATTTAGGAATAAATTAGTAGGAATCTTGAGTTCTTTCCCTTAACCGATCAGTGCCTTTACTTGTTCTTTAGATCATTTACTTAAAGTAAAACTTCAAAATCCTGTGTTTTCATAGGTCTGCTAGTCCAGGGACTGATAACAGCATGTAGGTTATAGAGGAGAAAAACTCCAGATGAAATCAACGCCCTACTTGTTTGACTTTCAGAGAGGGTATTGAGCATCAATAGCTTCATGTTACGCTCTAGAGCATCGCTAGCTACATTTTCAAAATACACAGCTCCATCCCAGGTCGTACCAATTGCAAAAAACTTCACATGTACTGGGTGACCTTGCACATACCTAGTGCTTTGCCTCCTGTGAACGAAGGGGAGAATTTGTCCAAGGCACTTAACCAGATCCCAATTGACTACACTGTTTCATCAAAACAAATAAATTCCCCTCTTATTCCTGTAAGGTACTCACCGTAAGTTAAATTCAAATTAAAGACTGGGAGTTCTGTGCTGAGGTTTTGGTAGCAGAATGAGAATATCACTGTTCATTGGGCTTCAGTGTCCTTTCCCACAAAATTAATTCAGTAGAATAATTAGCTGTACTTTTGTTTCAAACTTCTTACTTTCTTGTTTTCTTTTTCTCTTTTTCCTGTTTACACTGGGAAAACTTTCTCTTGCTGTCTTATTCTGTCATCTCCAAGGAAAATCCCACCCAAACGGTAAATGTTTAAATATGTAAATGTCTTTAAAATACTGATTTTTACTGTTTCAAATGTTCCAGTAGTGAAACAAAGAAAAATATTTTAGTTGGATTAGAGTAATTATAAAACTATTTGGTTCAGAGAACTGAGCCTGCATTCAGATGTGCTTGTAGAGCACACTGCTGTATCCAAACTCAGAAGCTGCCTTTAATCACTGTGAAAAGCCACATTTCTGATAATGTATTTGTAGTTACCCTAAACTAGATGATTTGTGAAGTTTTTAGCTCACTATTCTCTTCTCTCTTTGATGCAGCCCCCCGCGAAAGCACATTGTGGATACCTATACGGAGTTTTACCACACCCCTACTCACAGCGATGCCAGCAAGAAGCGACTGATTGAAGACACTGAAGACTGGCATCCCAGGACAGGCACCACCCAGTCACGCTCCTTCCGCATCCTTGCCCAAATCACCGGCACTGATCACAGTGAGTAGTTTGATGTTAAAGAAATAAAAGTGATGGCCTTGGGCAGATAGGTGTTTCTAAAAGCTATTGGGCAGGAGAAATAATAAACCAATTCAATCACGTTTATTACATTTCACCTCATGGATAATAAATCCAGTAGGGAGAATTTTGGTGAGCTTTTAGAGGAAAACAAAACAGTTTCAGAAGACATAGTAGGAAAATATTTTTATAAAACTCCTGCAATTGCTAAATACCACAGGACATATACATTACTGGACATTATTCCTGTTTGATTTGGATTTTAATACGTTCTAAATGAACCTTAAAAATACCCTTTCTTCTCCTAAAGAAGTTGGCAGATATGTATTTATTTCTTTCCCCTCCAGCATCACCAAAATGGCAACACTTCTGTTCAAATTTAATGCCTCAGAAAGTGCAAAGAAAAAATAAGGCTTTTTCAGGCATGTAGACAATCTTTGATGGTCATACCAAGGTGTACAATCTGCAGCGATTTTAACCAACCAGAAGCACAAATCCATAGCTCCTCAGTTTATTTCCATTCTCTGTTTATGGTATGTTACAACTACATGTCCTATGGACTGGAACTGAAAATGCAGAGGTAGTCTTTCCCAGTCATATAGTTTTATGATGAAACTTTAATTTCATATTATGCTCCCAGTTGTGATTTATTGTCTGTGATCTATAACACTGTAAAAGTTGTCAAAAGTGCCATCAGGACATTGGAGGTCTGTCATGTTCAGACTGGGGCAGCTGAGGTGATTATTTCATTCTTCTGTTTTTTACAGCTAATACTAAAATAAGTTATTATTTTCCTAATACTAAAATTAAGGCAGTGAAGAAAACGGACTCCCTCCCTGGGGGCAGATTTGATTAAATCAACTATCAGTTCTGGCAGAATTGCACTAGAGACTGATGATAACATCTCCCCAGTGAGGATTAATGTACATGTGTGAAAAATATTCTGAATTTGGACAGTTAACAGATTGCTTTGTGGTCCTGTGTTGTCTAGTAATGCATCATTATCTATCTTCGGATTCTCTTAATTAATCTGTTTTAAGGGCAGAATATGAGACCTGAATGTCAAATAACGTATCTGTCTTCCAATCCAGTATTGATAAATCAGTCATGTTGGCAATTACTACAAGACCTTGATGGCAAGTATGTTTGCCAAACTTACAGCAGGGCTGAAATTTTACATTATCCTGTCTGCAGTCCTCCAGCACGGTGGCAGGTCATAGCCCATCATCAAACAAACACTTGGATTGTCACCTGATCTAAACTCTCTGGATGTTTGTCCAAAAGAAATGCCTCCAAACTTCCACTCCTCTTCCCCCTTCTCACGCCTTTCTTGATGCCAACACGGACAGTGGGCCAAGGGACAGGACAGAGACCAGCAATTGCAATTGTGCTGGCAAAGGGGCTCTTGAAGTTTACAGACATATCTCATTTCCCTTAGGGCATATTTAGAATTGAGGAGTCCTAACGATTCTTGTTGTAATTTCCTACTGGGGTGAATGCTTTGGCACAGGGGAGAACCTTGGTGTTTGGTGGCGCTGTTAGTGCCATAGAAATTCAAGATTTTCTGTTTTCTTGCAGTGAAAGAACCAGAACATGAAGCTGCAAAGAAGACTAAGTGAGTTGATGTTTTACATTATTACTTTAATACTTTGCATGTCTTAATTCATAACTGATAGTGTGTTACTTTTGCATTTGTGTGAGGTCTGGGTGTTTTTAAAATGTTGCTTCTTTTATTGCCTTTTACTTCGGCATGTAAAAATCAAGATCTCCTTCTGCCTAGACCGGCCTTTTAAATCTCTGTTTGTGCAGTCTGGTATTAATGTTTGCGCAGGAGTTTGAGCTTTTCCATAAACTTGGACTGTTTCGCTTTTCTGTTCGAGGTCAGCTTGTCAACATGTTTTATTTTGCTAAATCTAACCAGGCATTTTTGACTTGCGAGTGTGGATCAGATTTCAAGATGTAGCTGGAAAATATTACCATTTTAGACTGTGAACGAGGGTCAGCTGTCTCCTTGCTTTGGGATGAAGCGTTGTTCAAAATGGGGACCAACTAGTGGCTAAATCTAACAGCTTGTGCAGTTGTTGGGAGTCTTCCTTTAGACTTTTAGACAGTGTTAGACTTTGCCTAACTCTGGATCCAACAGTTTGAAAGACAGGAAGGAGATGTACGGATATCAGTAGTGCATGGAGATTGCATGCTCACTTGTGAAACTGCGTAAGACAAACCTTTCTTTCTTTCTTTCTTTCTTATTTTTCTTCTGTCACTTCTTTCCACAGGGAAAAGGTTCCCATCCACGTCTTTAGCCCCAAATACACAAAATTACGTGACTGGCACCATGAAGTCTCAGCACGTGTTCTTAATGTCCAGTGATTTTACCCAAGTTTCAAAAGCAAAATACAAACACTTCCTTTCTTCTTTTCCATCTGCTTTGCAAAAAAGAAAAAAAGAAAAAAAAAAAAAAAAACAGAAAAAAAAGAAAAACGTATTTCACTAGCCTTACTGCGAGAGAAATTCTAGCCTTTTCTATACTTTTCTAACACTTTCCTACTGATGTATAAAAAATGAGATGAAAATGTTTTTGTGCTAATCACTAGTTGACAAAAAAAAAATACGTATTTAATGCAGAACAACTTGGGTGGTTGAATCTCCCAGAGAGGGAGAAGAGATGGCTGTTGCTGTTTTTTGCCTTAAAGGAGTCTTTTGCATTGCTAAGTTTGAGTTACTGTAGGTTGTTAGAAAGCAGATAACAGTGAACAAGAGAATAAGAAATGGTATTTCTTTGATTCGGGGGTGGGGAAGAGGATGAAGAGGGCTGTCTGCATCTACTTCGGACTATGGTACTTACCAGGATAATTGTCTTGGATTTCACTACACTTTCAGCAGATCGATTTTAGAGTGGTTGTAAATGTTTTACAAAGTAGAGCAAGATGACAAGCTGCTTTTAATCAAATGAAGAAAAAAAAAAAAAAGTAAAATAAAAAAATGCCAGTTGCCAATCCCAGTACAAGCTTAGTACAAAGATTCTGCTGCTTTAAGTAGTAACTTGTTTATGTCATGGAAAAAATTAGAAAGAAATAAACAGAATGTTGCCGTGTACCTGTAAGAGCTTCAACACATAGCCTCTAACAGGAGCAAGATAAGACAGTAGTATTTATTTATTTCAGAGTGAATCTCTTAGGATTTCTTGTGTTTATAAAAGCTTCCTGGCTCTATCGTTCTCCTGTAAAATAATGTATTATAGTAGCTACACATTCATTAATTTATGCTTTCTGAAGCTTGAAGAGTATTTTAATAAAAGTTGCTTTTAACTTAGTGATGTCTCTTTTCTTTTGAGTCTCTCGGGCTCCTCGAGTAGTCTTCTCATGCAAGGAGCTTTAATTTCATTACACCTTCACAGGTTGTAGTAAGAGGAACAATTACATCCCTTCTGCATAGTAGAAATAGTCTGAACTGTACAACAATATCAAAGTAACAGTTTCTGATCGTGCTAAAAAAGTGTCTTTTTTGTGTTTTGAGAATTGTCACAAGATTCACAGAAGTCAATAAAATGTTTGACATTTTGGGGGACTGCAGAAACAAGAATTTAGTTAAGTGAAGTTCACTGCCAACTTTTGCAATGTTTTTTGAATCACAGAAGTGTCAAACCTCAAAGGTGAACTGTGAAACACACATAAAAGCCCAATCGTTTGTAATTACCTAATGCAACTGGTAATGTGTAATTACCATTGCAATTGGCTTGTAGCTTGTGCAGCAAATCTACATGTTGTTCTGATGAAACTGGTCCTGTGAATAGACTTGATGTTCATTGTAAACCCTTCTGCAGAAATAGTAGGGTAGTGTTTTTTGCCTTTTTTAAATTTTACTTCACAACCTGTGAGAACTGAAATAGATTGAGACCTTTGATGAAAGCATTTTAAGCTTGCGTTTCCTTTTCAGATTGTTTATACTGATATACAGTACAGTAGCTTACTGTATTTGTCATTTTATCTTTAGGGAAAATCAAACAGAAAATGGAGAGCTCAGGTAATAGCCAAATTATTTCACACTAACAAGTCACTGATGTGGGTGCTTAATGATGCACATCATAAAGTAAAATTAAATTTTTACTAATGACAGAAAAAGTCTTCTCACATCTTACACAACTTTTGGTTTAACTCCTTAGGGACAGATGTTGAAAGTACTTACTTCAATAATTTCACTGAAGGCTGTTTTGATGAAAGTGCCAATCAACTTGATTTTTCTCCGCCAAGTAACTCAGTTGTCTGAGTACTGTGTATTAAAACCAAGCATTTCTGAAGAGCACATATACAACAATATAATCATTTGAAAGAATACTATGTATTAAAGTAAGAATGTAAAACTGTGAAAATTGTTCTACTGAGTTTAAAGAATTTCTTATGAGTGGAAGGAAAGTCAGGAGTTTCACAGAATATCAATACGATGAAAACTGTGAAAGATTATCACTTAGATTTTCCGTGATGTTTTCTCTGTATGGTTAGAATGGATTAACCTTCAAGTATTTTATATTTTGGAGATGTTCCTGAATGAGAGGTAATGAGAATAACTTCATGTTGCTGTTTAACTTACCACTGTGTTTATCTTTCTTAGTAGTTTTATCCCTTTGAAGGGTGAGTTGCTTTGGTGAGAAATGGAAGAAAAAGCCTCTCTAAATAATCCAAAGCATAGAAGTCTCTGTTTTAATTAAAAGTAAATATAGACAGTCATGGAGTCTGTCAACGGTGGGTATGAGAATAGTTTGAGAAAGGCAACCTAATATAAATTCATAGTAACAAACCAGTAGTTCCCCAAAAAGTTATATGAATGTGTAAAACGGATTTCACTCTCTGCTATAAAGTTGTCATCTCTTCACCCAGTATCTCCATTGCACAACACTTGTTGACATTAAGTTTTGGACTTCATTACTGTTTCCAAAACAATGGACTGCTTTTCCATTTGGATGTGGATAACATGCCTTAGCTCATGTCTGATGCTCAGTATGCGTCTGATCTTTGAAAAAATACCTGAAAGATCCTTTTTTTTGATTTAAATGAATTAACCTAAATGTAAGTGATCACCTAGAACAGAGAATATAACAAACAATGGAATAGAAATTTGTCTTCCATCAGTAATCTACAGACAATATCCCAATTTAATAATACTACAACTTTTCAGGCATTGTCCAAGACAAATGCCACGTAGGTTTTTATATAAAAAAATAATATATATTTATTCCTAAATTGCAGCCTGCTAGGGATATTTATGTGGATATATTTTTTTCTGTTTTGCTACTTCTTTTCAGCACAGGAAATTGGAATAGAGAGCCCTCAGTGAAATGTGTAGATTGCAACTCTTAAGCAAGATACTTAAAGTTTAGAAAGGCAAAATCTAGCCTTTATGTAAAGCTTATTTGCGTGTTTTAGGAACTGATTAGTTCTAACTGCACAGTATGTTGATGTTCACTTCTAACACTCTAATTTTGAGCCACAGGTTTGTTTTTTGGCCTTAAAACGTAAAGCCAACTCACTATTCTGAGATGTGTCTGGATTTTTCCAGATCGATAGTTTAGCTAATCCACAGCCACTGGAAAATATTTGTCCTACTCTTGGTCAGTACTGAAATAACCTGCCATAAATCATGTGATTCTTTTACTTTTCCCTTTGTGTTATAAATACCTGTAAAGCGTACCTGCAGATCTGCATAATGGAGCAGGAGCCCAGGATATTTCTACTAATCTGAGTAAAAACTCTGTAGCTACTCAGGCTTTGGAGATACCATCTGTACCAGAATTTCCATCCACACCTTTACCACCTATGAGGTCTGCTACCTGGTCTTTCCTAAATCATCTGTTCATTAATTCTTGGCACTTAATATGGGTCTCTGGTTTATTAAGATTGATAATTCTGCATGCTAATTTAAATAAAAAAAATAAACCTTACTGATGTGGCTACCTTAGTTTGCTCAAAACCTGTGCTTGTGACTCCTCTCTTACCTTGTAGTTCACTTTTACTTTTGTGTATTGCAGTGAGATTTCTGGTGGGTGCTTTTCTTCAAGTAGAGAGCCCTTAGTGCAATATGTTTTAGATTATTTTCTTGTCCAAACTGGAAATATATATATATATTAAAAAATATTAAGTAATATATTCTCTAACCTTCACAAAACTAACATCCTAAAAAAGTTGCAGCAAAAAGTATATAAAAATTCAAGGAGTGAAATCCCATCATCACTTGTGGCTCTTTCTTTTCCAGTATTTCCTAAAAGTTTTCCATCACATAATACAATACCAAGTATGTGTGTTCTGTATTTATCAATGTAAAATACTGCTTGGTTCTATGAATTTATAAGAAGTAGGGCATTTCCCAACCTTCACTAAAAGTGCGACACATCTTAGGAATATTTTTCCTCATTTTGTCCTCCTTTTGTATTTTGCTATGAACTGCAGTTTTTTTTACAATTCACTTACGTTTTTGAGTACAATGTCTTCTGTCCAGCATACTGTTTCAGTACGGATTAAAAATCTCTTTGTGTGTTTTATTACTGTGAATGGAGTGAAAACGGTGCTACACCAGAATCTGCGGCCGCTTTTCTGCCGACAGCAGAGTCCTCCCATTGCAGCGCCCCCTCTCCCAGACTTGCTGAGCGTGTTGCCGCAACATCTTCGGGGAGGTAAATCATTCAGAGGTGGTTTCCATTCAGTTACGATCTGTCTATATACTGTTCTAGCCCAGATTTGGTTATCTTAGGGGAGAGAGAGTTGTCCGTCATTCACTTAAAAAAAAGGCTTATTAATGTTCTGTTCATTAGGGATATTCCTGGAAATGGTAGAAAGAGGATGGCGAAGAGCAGTAAAATAAAGCCGAGCAGATTCATGAACAGTTTCATGGAGATCTGTTAAAAAAGACAAAACCGTAGTGCATATCGATACGTTGTCAGTGGAGTCCCTCCCATCTCCTGAGGGGCATAATGGTTCACTCAACTCAGAAGTAATTCAGTGTTGTTTATATTTTTCTAACATACAGAAAAGTGCCTTTATTTTATTTATTTATTTATTTATTTTAAGGAGGATGATGTTTTTCATAACACTGTACTGTACTGTGATACCATCAAAGAAGACAAAGTTCTCTGGAAAATATCCTAACGCTGGCTTTGGATACATTCACTGGCAGTGAAACTTGATGTTTTGGAGGTCATCTTTGGGTGTAAGGCTGTGATAGTAATTTTTTTTAACATTATTTTTGAAAGTAAATAACGTTTTCTGACAGACTCTGTATCACAGTTCAGGAGGGATTTTATTTATGTATTTATTTTTTTCCTTCCTATAATGTTCATTATACACACACAACCACAAAGCTCTAATGCTAAACAAAGCTGCTGCTTAAAAAGAAAAAAAAAAAAGAAAAAGAAAAAAGATTCTATTTTTTTTCCTCCTGTGTGGGAATGAGAGAAGAGAAATGTTTAACAACTTGAAAAGATGTTTTGTCTTAGGGTGGGTTGTGCTAAGTGCTGTTTCCTGTCCTTTACTTCCAATGCAATGTTTAAGATACTGTTAATGAAGAACTTCTGCTTAACCACATTTGTTTGCACTTCTTGTGCTAGGTGATTATCAGAGTAAAGGTGAACTTAGCAATGGTGAAAAGAGGACTTTTTGGAGGAGGACTAGCACTTTTTTTCCCACATTTGACCCCCTAAATTGACACTTTTGCACACTTTATTCCCATCCTTGGGAATGATGAAGGGCTGGTAGCTCCATCAGGGACCCCAGCACTGACTTCTTGTTAACATTCACCTGCAAGTTTTGACAGACAGACACACAGACACGCTCGCACTCATGCACGTGCCCCTTGTGAGCAGTCTTGATTCCTTTTCCCCTTTTAAAAATTGCCTGTTAATGTAAGGATTCATCTGGTCCAGGGTCTTCTGCCTTCTGGACTGGCCATAGAGATGCGGCTTCAAATCAAACGTATTAAACCATATGCAGAGTAACTGTTTCACAGACAAACAGAAGATAATCATCAGGATGACAGCATGGTCATTTAAATTCTGGACAGCAACCTGAATTTTAGCGATCCTGCTCAGGAAAGTGATGTATCACTGAAAGCTAGGTCAGATATTCTTGTCCTTGCAGTTTATAATGCATGACAGGACTGCTTGCAGTGGAAACGTTAAGAGTACCGTGTTAGCACAAGAGATCTCTCCAGTTGGGTAAGTTCTTCATCTGTAGTGTGACTGACAAGGTAATATAGGATGGTTTTGGAGTTGTGAGGTTTTTCTTTGCCCAGGATAAATTGTCTAGTAGGTTGTTGCCATGGTCTTCACTTGCCTAAAGAGCAGAGTTCACTTTCAGAGACACTCAGTTTGATCCATTTGTTGTTACCAAAATTTCGTTATTTGTGTAATTGGTTTGGGAAGAGTTCAGCTTCATCACAGGATACAGTAGGTCAGGGGTAGGCACAGGAACAGCTTCTGAGTAGCAGATAGCATGGTCATTTGCAGGACACCGTGGGGCAGCTTAGATCCTTAAAGAATTCACAGTAACTGCAACAAACAAAAGCCTATCTCCAGCAAATTTAACTTCCTTGGGGGACTTCCTACTTTTCAGCAGTTGTGCTTGATAACTAACAGAAAACCCCTTGTTTTACTTTACAAATGTTTTGCACCTTCAGCTCTACCTGGCTCTACAGTGCAGGTTGTGCTCCCTTGGTGTCTGACACAAGTGCATCCACAAGAGAAATGCAAAGTGAGAAAATAAGGCTTCTGTGTGAGCAAGTAATATCATTGTGCCTTCTCTTGAACTTCTGTTCTTTGCTAATGAAATGCAGTCCCTAGAGAGAAGAAATAAAAAGCAATTCAGTAATGGATTTTCATCTCCACCAGTGAAAGTCTGGTGTGATGACGCATACCGAACTGCAGATGCCTTGCAGGTACTGGCACAAATACCATCTTGGGAGTACTGAGAGGTTCTTAGTTCCAAATCTGTCCAGAGTTCCAGTTCTTTCCAAATCCTAGCTCTGGATCTGTGTCCAGGGAGAGGAAATTCAAGTCTACTGTCTTCCTGGACCTGTGGCTACGAGTTTATTATAGGTTAACTTAGCAAGCAAGCAGCTTGAGCCATGGAAACCTGGGAAAGGACAATTCCACCCTTCTCCATCCATCTGCCTTGTTCGAGGCTCTTGTTTTATCTGGAAGTTAAAATGCTGTTATTTGCCTCAATTTCATCTCCTATTTCATTTTATTTCTTTGTTACAGTAATTCAAAGGTGATGGAGAAGGTGGAATGTATTTGAAGGTGTGGAGGATTTGTGGGAGGTTATTTCCAGAAAGACTTCTGTGTATAGCTTATATCACAGGTGTGTAGAGGAGTCTGGAAGGGGCTTCCTTTGTAGCCTGGCTTCCTCTTATCTTACTGGACTCTTGCATGGATATTCTCCTTAGCAGACCAGTCAGACTCAAGGTATAGCGCTTACGTGCCTAACTGAAGCTCTTATAAAACAAATTAATTCTGGCATTTGGTTTTGGTTTTGGAATACAGAAATAGTTTAGCATGATTTTCTTTCTCACTGATTTTCCCCCCGCATTTTTCAAATGCATTATATGGCTAAGTTTTCAAACTGCTTTAAGCAAGATGTGAATCTTCTCTTTTCTTTCTTTCTATTTTTTTCCTCCTTAAGCTAGATACACTTTGAACATATCTTAAAGTAGGTTTGCATCAACATTTGCATTCCAATACCGTGCATTGGGATAAAAAAACACTGGAGGGGATGGCAGGATACACATACAGATAGTCTTTCTGTCTCTTGACAGAGATACAGATGACCAGCTTTTTACAAAATGGATCTTTCTTCGGAAAGCTTTCTGAAATGAGCTACGAAGGACTGCATGGGACTAGTGTTTTGTGCTGTATCACCTGGCAGCCAGTGCTCTCCTTGGAGCAGATGTTTAGATTACTTCTGCTCGAGGCAGCACAATTATCATTTCAGAATTTCTATTCAGTAGGTTCTGCGATGTTACGAAGATTGTTACTGGCTACAGTTTTTGAAATATCAGAATTTATTTTATCAATGTTCCTTTTAAAAAACATTTAATTACAGTTATATTTGGCAGCCCCTGTCAGAAGCAATCCACTGATGCATTAGGTACTATGCAACTTGTTCCTCACCATAGTTTGGTACAGCCACGGTTACAAGATACTGAGACAACTTGTTTTTTTCTCCTGCTCTTTCTCCTAGTGCAAATTCATTTCAAATATCACATGTGATATTAAAGAGGAGATTGATAAACTGGTACAGTGGTTAACATACTAATTTGAGGCAAAATTTTTGTAGCTGAAACTAATCTGAAAAGGTGGTTCAGAATGAGAGCCAACGTATCTAGTCAAGCAGTAAAAAAAAAAAGTATAGGAGTATTTCCTGCTCAGGATGGGCAGAAATCCGAGCAGCTTTTGCAGAGCTGGAGAAGGAAGGATTAGCATAGAGCGTGGGAAGGAGAACATAATTACATATATTGCATGATCCAGTCAAAGCTATATGTAATTTTGTTTCTCTCCTCAGATGAGAGGCCATTTGTATAGCAAATATATTTGGTCTTTATGTTTTGTTATTGAGCTGGTATTGCTGCTTACAGCACTCCTTAGGGAAGGGAGTACATCCAAAGCTGATCTCCAGAAATCCAGTATTGTATAAAATGGCAACTATCAGAAACCCTATGGGACTAATTGCTGGATGCCATGTCAGATTTTTAATAATGCAGGTATGGGCCATCCAAAGGCCAGCCTAATTGCTTTTGCCACTAAAGCCCCACGTTTACTGTCAATGACTGGCATAGATGTTTATTTTCCTAATGGGCTCCATCTTTTCTTGGCTGAAGCTCTGTGATTTGTACCACCCACTACTGAACCACCAAGAAGGAGAAAGCTTGCTGTGAAATGTATGATCTGGATTTCATTACTGGCTTAAAACTCGGCTTACTGCTTATAAGGCAGACTCCCATCATATAGAGCATAATACCTTTTTTTTTAATTGTCATTTTATTTCTTTAGCGAAAGCTTAAACTGGTCATATGGTAATATAGTCAATTACTATAATTTATAGTGTATTATTACTCAATTTCATGTATGCAGTATCCCCCTATAAGCTTAACAACAGTGAAATATTTAGGATCAATTACAGCCTTTCCAGGAAGTTTCAAAAAGTCACCTTAAATAGTCATCCTGGCAACTTCAGACTCTGTAAACCACAGAATCTGGCACTTCCTGAGGAATAAAACTAATATAAAGCAGATCTGGTGCCAGCAAGTCTTTAGACTACTCTATTATATAAATGCTTTTTACAGGCTTACAGACCTACTTTTATCCTTTCATTAATGAAATTATTCCTGAAAGTCATAAACGGAAAGGGTTAGTTTTAAATAGGAAGTATCAACCCAGGTTTTTGTTGGGTACCTCCTGATTAGCAGACAGCCAAGAATATTCTTTGCCGCAACTGTAGTCTCCAGGAGTCTTTTCTTACTCCTTTTCTCACTGCTGCCGAAGCAGTCCAAAAAGGGGAGTACAATGAGTTTGTATGTCTGAATAAGATTTGGAGTTGACTTGCTGTCTGCTTGCTCTCCCTTTAGAGCACATACCCGGTGTGATTCGTTCCTCTTCTCCTTGCCTACTTCAGGCCCCTTTTTACGGCTTACAGAGCTTCACAGATATGTTTTATGGAGTTATGGATGACTTGAGGGCAACTCCAGAAAGGGCCAGAATTTCTGAAAACCCCTGTTTTGTTGTGAATTGTTTTAACTGCTGCCGTACTTTCCTAAAGTCAGCCAGATCTCCTTTTTGGCAGATTTGACATCTACATCAATTTTCCTAAACAGATTGCCTCATCAGAGTCGTAATACAAAAGGGAACCTTGCAAAGACAGGAGCTGCTCATTTAGTTGGAAAACAATGTCAGGCTGGGGAGAACAGGATGTCCCAGGCTACCCGAACGGAAACCACCAGATCCTTTATGGTTGTCTTTGGTTACAAGCAAGAGGAAGTAAAATACAGAGGGAAATATTGCTTGGTGAATGCTCTTTTTCTTTCTGCTTTCTCGGACCTAAGAAAACTCTTGTTTGAGAATCCTTTGGAAGCCTGACCCAAGCGTGCATCTCATCCTCCTACAATTGGTCAGGTTTTAAATACCTGAATCCAAGCAGCCACAGTGTCTACAGTGTGATCTGCTTATGCTAGGTAGAGTTTTTAATATACTTGTGTTCTCATTCAAGCATATTGTATATTTTTAGAGTAGTTGCTCTGAGCTACCCAAATAGTTTGTTTTTGAGGTTAAGCAAGACTAGTTTTAAGCTCTCAAGCTTCAGCTCTGAAAAAACGTCCCAAAGAATCCATTTCAGAATGGTCTAATTCCTAGAGGGTGAATGTTTGGTTCCTAGGGAAGGAAAAGAAAGCCCTCGAGCTACTTGCTTATTCTCATTATAGAAGTCGCAAGAAGACCAGCTAGAAGGAGTTGTCCATCGCTGTTCTGTATTTTTATATCAGATGAGAAATTTCCTCTGAGTACGTAATCTCATTACAATTACTTCTTATCAAACTAAAACCAACTAGGAAAATAACTCCCGAGTTGCCTGCCCCCGATTCAGCAATCCTTCTGCCAAGCGCAGCTGGTACAGAGCCTCCGCTCCCTGCAAAGTGCAGCGTGGCCACGCAGACCCCGGAGCCCCCTCTGCCCTCCCCTGCAGCTGTGCAGCCGCCTTTTGCAGCCCCGTCTGTGGAAACGACTCTCGTGGGGCCTCCCCGTCCTGCCAGGTACATGGATACCCACCACAAAAAGGCACAATCAAAACGCTATTTTTACTTACGGCTTCTCCTCGTTTTTTTTGGTATCGAGCTGAAGGTGTATCACAGTGTGGATAATACTTGGTTCTTTCATATTGCCCATTTTATGCACATGCCTTTCAGAGGTTTGCCACCCTTGTTATATGTACGTTTTTGAATTGTTCAGTAGCCTGAAGTTTCTGGAGAGGAGTACAAGTGTTAACTTTTAAGGTGACAGGACATTTAATTATTCTTACCAGTTACCAATAGGGAAAGATAGCTCCCATCACCCCTGCCCCTCCAACAAAAGAGGGTGGGTAGAAAATTAAGAAACATCCTTATTGGAGTGGGCACTGGGTACAAGAATGGAGATGTGGGTATCTGGGTTCATTTAGTTTTAAAAAAACATTTGTTGAGTCTTTCTAATGTGCAGATTGGCATGCTAGTAATTAATAATCAGTGATGTTAAACCATACCTTTTTTTTTATGGCTAAGGGGGGCTTTTAAAAATCCTTAAATGAACTCCTGAGCTTTAGTTACCATTGCCAAAGGCATAATAAATGTTTGATTAATGACTTTTTTTCTCCTACTGCTTTTGGGCAGGCATGATGCATCTATGTCTACTTGTGAAACAAGTTCTTTCAGTAAAACTTCAAGCTGTCAGTCTAAATCATCCATAAGTCATACAAGGTAAATCTTTTAAGGTATGAGTACAGCAGACTGCTTAGGTATAATGAGGTTTTTTCCCTGTAAATCCAAGAAGCAATGTAATGTATAGTTGTACAAATTGAAGTGTTTAGAGTCTTTTGTTCATTTCTGAAGCGGTTTAAAATCACACAGCAATTGTGTGGACAATCTTGAAATTTTAAGATAGAGGCAGGGTAATGGATTCAGTATTGTAGAGATGACTTGGTAGCCAGCATGTTTTTTCATAGCTCTTGCCTCTCCACATTCCTTCTAATTTAGGTAATAAATAGGGGAAATGCAAAGGGACATGAGGAACATGCTGAATTTTGAAAAGGTGGCTAAAAATATACCGGCTGAAGTTGTATCAGCAAATATTCCAAAGTTTTTGGTGTTTATTATTTATTCTGAAAAAGCAGGGGGAGGTAACTGACTTTCAGGACTCCTTCTGTCAGTACCATGGAGAATGAGGTAGATCCTCATGGACCATCAGTCATGGGCAGAGGGTTCAGTGGGAACAACCCAGGGGTGAGAGAGAGTCTGGGATGAGCAATTTGAAGGCTCATAGATGGTGATCACTGACTCGGTGAATGGAAAGTTTTATTTGTAGGTAAAATCAGAATTGTTACTTCCTATGTTAGTGTTCAGGGGGCTAATATGTTGGCCTGACATCTCTGTGAGCTGGGAACCTACAATAGCATCACTTTCTGGTGGTTAGTGCAGTCCAGCATTGTACTGTTTCTCTGTCAATCTCTTCTGCTTTCTCTGTTTTCTCTGTTGGTTCAAAGTTTGTGTGCTAGAACAGTACTGCTAGGAAGTCCTTTGGGAAGTCTGCCCAAGCCTGGACCTGCTCCTGTTCCCGTTTTTTCGCCTTTCAAGCAGAGATCAAAAATTAAGAGCATGGCTGCTGCTGCTGTGTCTGCTGCCATTGCTGTCCGGGCCAGGTAGACATCAACTTTAAATGGAACATTTTACAGATTAGTTTAAGAAAGTTCAAGCTCAGGTGAGAGTAATTGCTCCCTGGCAGGTTTACAAAATCAGCTTTTCCACAGTAGCATGGTGGCAACTCATTAGAATATGTCCAAGGCTCCCGTGTCCTTTTAGCTTAGCTCCAAACCGCTGCTCTGAACCTTGGTGAGTTGATGCTCGTGATATCCATGATACAGTTCAGTCAGTAAACTAATTGAGAATAACAGTGAAGTGATATGTGTGCCAACGAATAATCTGCATCTCTATATAACTTTTGGATGCTGAAGAAAGTGGAGGGTTGCATCTAAATCTTTATTACATTACTCTTTATCTTATAAAGATTATTAAGATTGTTAAGACGAGTGGTCTCAACTTTGTTGGTCATACACCTCAGTCATTTAAAACCAAAGTAAAAATTTGAACGTGCACTCCCAATATGTGTATCACTTTCTAAAATATTAGTACAGTAGGTCATGCATATAGTTTATTTACATTATAAATCATACACAAAAGCAGAAATTAGAAAAGATGAGAAAAATATTAATGGCAAAAAATATATGCTTTTCACACTGCAGTGGGATTTTTGGGCACATCAGGGTATGTGCCTGCCACTTTGGAGACCGCTTCTTTAGGTGGCATTTCTAAGTCAGTCATTCCAGGTTCAGTTTATCCATACTGCTATGGAACTTGTAGAACTTTTCATTTATTTGGGTTTTCAGTTAGTCCCAGCCAACTTGAACCCTGTTCGGTCAGCTAGTTTGTTTACACGGTCTTTTTAAATGCTTGTCAGACTCTCTGAACCTAGCGTCTACCGTTCGCTCTTGGATGCCCTGCTCATCACCCCTGTCACTAAACCTCCTCTGCAAGCCATTGGGCCCTCCAGGAAGTCAACAAGTGCTCTGGAGCTGCAAAAGAGCAAAAGGTATCTTCTGAGTGCTGCACGTGGTTGGCACCGAGGACTCGCAAGAAACCGGCTTCTCCTTCAAAGCCTGTTCCTATCGTCTGCACGTTTTCAGCAGTCTGCTTGTTGTGGTTTTTGGCACGATGATCCCCTGATCCTGAATCCTGTTGGTTTCACCTCTTTGCGGAACTAATCTGCACCTTGGTCCTGCCAGCGCTGTTTGTGCAAATCCACCCTACTAAGCAAAGGTGTACTCGCGGGCATCTGGTGCGCTCTGAGATGCACGATGCTGTGTGTGTTGCATTGTGAAGCTCACGGGGGAGGCACTGTCACTCTGAATAGCTGACCGGGGAAGAAACAAGATATTCTGGCTCGAAAACTCTACCCAGATGAGTTATTTGCAACAGTTCTTTGAGCAAGCAAGCTGTGTGTTAGGCTGTGAGGGGGCTCCTGGAACAAAGCGCTGCTATTTTTCAAAGCCCATTTTTAATGTATGAAATCAAATAACTGGCATGTGGTGCAGCAAATAAGTGCTTTAAAAAGTTATTTGCTGTCTAGATTCTTTGTTCCAACATTGATCCTGTTCAGTGCACAGGACGTCTTGTCTCCTGACTGCAGCTATGTTATCGCTACCTCCTGCGAAAAGCTGCTTTTATGTAATTGACTTCAGCCTCAAAGGAGAGAACCTTTGGGGGTATTTCAAAGGACAGTACATAGTAAGTTGTGCTAGGGAAGAAATAATCCGTGTATTTTCATGTACTTACTTGCATTTTCACAAGAATAATACCCGTAAGGAGATAAGGCCCAATTAAAGATAGAGCTGAGATCCACCTGATATTTAAAAAAAAAAAAAAGAAAAAGAAAGAAAGGAAGAAAAGTGGCATGTTAGTTCTCTGCCTCTTGTTTCATGGCTTGCAGGGTGACCTGAGTAACTAGAAAAGGCTAAAGCAGCCCTGTCTTCAGGGAGGAAAATGGTGATATTAGACACACACAGATAATCCTACATGTCATCTTTGTGTGTGTGTGTGTGTTCTTGCATCCAAAGGGAAATCTTCTGTAGAAATTCTGATACCTGTGTACCACTGGTAAAGTCCAGGACATGCTGCCAGCATAACTTCAGTCTTTATCTATGCTGATTTTTTTTTTTTTTTGCTGATATTTTAGTAAATAAAATATTGGCAGTGAAAGCAAACTCTGATTTTCCTTTTTTCCTTCCCTCACTGATGTGCAGAGTTTGTGGCATAAGCTGCAATTGAAGTTAGATTGTTACAAGAATGTAAGCATTTGCCTTGCTGACTCTGAAGCTGTCTTTATGTCTATGCATCTTTTGCTCATGATACAGGGAGAAACATACTGGGGTGACAATTTCTACTTTCCTTGTTACCAACTTGACCTGCCGGTGCGGTAAGGAAGAAGAGGTTGCCAGTAGATGGAGCCATAGAAACGAGGCTTTGTGCTGCTTCATCCCAGTGAGAAAAGGAGCACAAACTCACTGTATAGATTGAGAAACGTAGCAGAATTAGAGATAAAAGACAAATTATGCTTACAGTTCACTGGCAATAAGTACGTATTCTCCTGTAAGTTCAACACATAGCAATCAAAACCAATCAATGGTGTCAGAAGGAGAAAAAATAATAATGCTGAAAAAATATTTTAAACAGCACCTCACTTCATCCCACAACGAAATAGCTGGTAAGGAAATAGAGCTGACATCTTATGTCCATAAAGAGGTGAGGGTATTACATAACATAACTTGTTATAATTTGGGATGGCATACACTAACTTGTTCAAAACAACTGGCACAACCAAGAAAGCCAAGTAAATAAGCTTAAACAACTTCACATTTTCCATCTCTTTGTTAAATACCTTACATGAAAGGGTAATTTATCTGTTTTACTGAGGTACCGTGGGTTTGTTTGCATTATCTTCAGGGGAAAAAAATCAAGATGGTTGCAGCTACAGCCAAAGCAGGGTTTAGGTCTTGTTCTGCAGTAGAGTTTTTTTGGAAGAATTTCTATTTCATACCTTTCACATCACCCGTCTCTGTTTTGAAAAGCTTGCTGTCTTAAACTTTGATGTACTGGGTAGCTGCCAGAAAACTTGGCTTTTTTCTGACTGATGCAATATCACTTAATAACTGGCTTGAAGTGGTGTTGAATATCCACACAGTTTCTTCTTCTCCCAGATCCCTCAGAAATGTTTTTTTGTTTTTGTTTTTGTATAGCATAGCCATGCAATCTTTCGCTAATTTAAGTTCATCCTCTTTGCAAAAGAGCCTTAAGTTTTATAGTTTTGTGTTCTTTCTTTTTTCCCTTTTTTTTTTTACATACGTATATAAAGCAAAATAAAAGTATTTAATATCTTTCATTTCCAAGAATTGGAGCTCTTGCCTAAAATTAAACCATGTGGCAAAAACTCAAGTTCTGGGAGACAGCAGAAATGGGCATAGACATGACTTTTGCTTTATGTACCTGACACAATACCATGTGGAATTACTTGAAAAAAGAATAGTCTGGTCTTGCGAGGTAATCACCAGGGTTGACTCTGAAAATATTTAGTCTGAAAGAAGTTTTGAATTGTTCCTGTGCAGACCACTGCTTACGTAAGAGTTGCATATGACCTTACTGCAGCTCAGTATGGAAATACTTGCACCCACGTGACTTTCTCTGCTCTCTCTTATTTTATTTTGCACTTTCGACTTTCTTGCAAGTTATTGGAACACTATTGGGCTAGCACAAGATCTAAACATGAATTTTAAAAATTGAATGAACTTGGGGTTTCCAGAGGGATAGGAACAAGGTCAGCACTTAGTATTTCTTGTCTTCTGTTTCTTTATTGTTGCACCAGATAGTCCTTGAAAAAAACAAAACAAAACAAACAAAAAACTTATGTATTCCCCTGTTCATAAGGTTTTATCACTGTTTTCGTGCCTGGCTTTTTCTGATCTTCTGATTTTTTTGTGTGTGTATTTTAGAAGTTGTTTATTCAAGTTTCTGGATTATGCTTAATGCTTGCTTGGGATGAATAGATAACCAACAGGCAGCAATATTTAATACCAGGGAAATCTTACTTGTTTGTTAAACTATTTTGGTTTTAGAAGCCATGAAGCAGAATAAAGCCTATCACATTCCACATGGTTGTGCCAGAAACCAGCAAGAGTGATTTGCTCGCCTTTTTTTTTTTTTTTTTCTTTCTTTCTTCTTGTCTTGTTTTTGTCTTAAAAGATTTAGTGTTCTTAAGGGAAAATAACCTCACAGAATTCCTGGCCATGTGAAGAAAGCATTTACAGACTCTTAGATATTATATGACCTTTCCTGTCAGCAGGCTTTCTCAGACCCCAGGGGACTTGTTCCTGATTCACGTGGTCATTCTGGACAACAAGCAGGAGTTAAAATATCATTTGTAATCCGGAGAACTATTAGGAAAATGTTTATGTACCAGACTGAGCTGCTAGTACCCATTGGGGTTTGCATGATGATGTTTACAGACGGATACCCTGGTATCTTGGACCTGCGTTAGAGAAAGTCCTGCCAAGCCTCAAGAGCCTGCTTAGGAAAGTCTGAGATTTGTCCCTTGTTACCATTTCAGCAGTGTTAGATGTTACAGGACAGCAAGCTGCATTTCATTATCTGCTAGGACCGTAGCTTCTCCTTCGGCTAATAACAGCATGAGACATTTATCTTTCTTAAAGCATGTATTTCTGCTGGAATGCTCTGTACAGGAGTTTCCATGGAAGGATGGGTGGAGGTTTAGGCCTCTATAACCCCAAACCATGTGTTTTTCTTCTCTCTGACTTCTGGGAAGAGAGAGGAGAGGGCGTCAAAACCTCTGCATTCAGGAGGGTTTTCCACTGCAGATTTCTTGAAATGCTTCTGAAGTATGCTCAGCCTCGTGTTGGTGCACGTGAGTTTGGGAAGGAAGCAGGCATGGCATGGGTGCAGATATCCAGGAGTGGTCCCTGAGAAACTGGTGCTCCTTTCACGCGTGACCTGGACCTGCTTCCTTCTGCACAGGCTCCTCACCGATCACCCCTCTGTAGCATCCAGGAGTCTCTTTGTACCATGTCCTGACAGGGACTGGCAGCTGGCAAATGTCTTTATCTCCCAGTCCTCCAACCAAGTAATAGCATGTAATACAATGCTTGGTATGTGGGGAGGAAGATGAGGAGAAAGAGTCAGGAATTACTTTTTAGTTGATCTTGCCTGTTTCCATAATGTTCCTGTTGGTTAGGAAGAGCTAAGTCTGAGGAGCCTGTTGTGAGCTCTGGGTAAGTTTGTACTGGCACTGGAGTCTGGTGTGTGTCCCCAGCTCTCAGACTGAGCCCCAGGGAGTTCTTTCTTTTCCATAAATGTTGTTGTTTGCCCATTTACTTTGGTTGATTTTTTTTAAACACATCATGGATTTTCAGGTCACAGGGCTTGAAATCAGCTGGGCTTGTGTTTCACTGTTCCTTCTTGCAGGGTTGAAAACCCTTGCCCAAAGCTTGACAGGAGAGCTTTCACATCTACTAAGCAATATCATCTTTCTTAAAATGAATGTGACTGTCTTGATTACTTGTAAGAACATATATCATTTGCATTTTGAAGAGGGACCCAAGTAGTCTCCTACCCTAGGTTCAGAAGATCATTTGCAGTGATAATGTACCTTAACTTTCATCATGGAAAACTTTATTTTTTTTTCTGCAAGTATTCATCAGATTGAGGAAGATTATTTAAGAGTTACAGAACAGAGTTAAAAGGTTAAAACTAGAGCTAGGAGGTAAGCTTGGCATTTATCAACAGTATAGGTGTTCTGACATCAGAATGTACTTAACCTGAACCTGACTTCTGAGTGTCACTTGGACTGTCTGAGAAACCTACTCATGTGGAGCTTGATAAATATGTAAGGTTTATCATTCCTTCCTCAGTCTTCTAATGACAACACTGAAAAACACACTGTAGTTCTCTTCCTTAATCTATTAATTTTCTTGAATTTCTACCTTTTTTTTTTTTTTTCTTTAAACCATGTATTCTCTCAAAAAAGAATCAAGGTTTTTCTCAAATCTTTTTAGGTTTGTGCTTACTTAAAAATCTTAAGTAACCTTAGAAACATTGTCAGGAAGTTTTTTGTAATAAACAAGGAAAGCATGTTTCTGTTTATAATTTGAAGCTCAGCTTAACTTAAAAAATTAATACAAGAGCATCATTCTTTTGGTTGACCTCATGAAACATTATTTATTTTTATTTTATTTTCTGCCTGGTTTAAGAACAAAGATTTAACAGTAAGAACAACAGTCTGGGTCATCACTGTACAATATCTTAGTGAGCTACAAAACAGTGGCAGGGCTAATTTGGGGGTGTGTGGACTCTCTTCTTAGAAGGTAAGTTTGTTTCTGAAAGACATGGAGCAATTAAAAACAATAGTTGAAAGTTTGATCAATTCCCAGCATAGATGGAGATGAAGTAAAATGTTTAGGAATTAATTTTGAGGAATGAATTTGAATAAGTTTAGCATATAGAAGGTGGAACATCTCCAGGGTTCTCTTCAAGTGAGACAAGGATGTATATATCTTACTCTCTAAGGAGAATGCTGTATCGTGCTTGCAGGCAGCTGTTTGATTAGGAGCTGTAGTTCAGGAAAAAGTGTGTGCACTACTCCCTGCAGCCCACTCTCGGTGGGCAGTGTTACACTGCAGAGACGTGCCAAGCCACAGTAGCATCTTGCCTGTTAAATTAACTGGCTGTAGTGCAGTTAGGTTTATTCAACTCTTACTTGAAAAAAAAAAAAAGGCACAGAGTGCAAAGGGTGTCCAAGACCTGTCAGAAGTTTTGGTGTGAGGTCAGCATGATGCCCTCTTTCAAAAAAATATGGCTTCAAGCTTTTCCCTTGGGAAGCTGGTCTTTAGGATAGGCTCCTAGCACATAATCTGTCTCAGGTGGTCACAAATCACAGGGGTTTTCATACCCGTAGTTATCATTGTCTTTTAGGCTGGGGTCTTTAGGATTCCTCTTTTCAGTCTTTTTGTTTTCTAAATGAAAACCTAAATGTCTCCAGTAATCTGTTGGTTCAGAAACTTGACTGACAGACATGTCATTCACAAGCCTCAGCATTCAACCATGGAAGTGGTGATGGTGAAGATACAAGCCGGTGTTACAACTAGCCATGTAGGCACAAGGCAGTGTCTGCTTCCTCTCCTATACAAGTAATACTGCAAATCTGGAGATGAAGCAAAGATGATTTGCATCTCCTGTCTTTCCTCTGAAATAGTTGTAGTTGAGGAGCCTCAAAGGCTGCAGTTCACCAGCTGCATACTTCAGCTGACTTCAGCTGTTTTCTATGTGGTATTCTTCAGGAAGTGATGCTTTAAGGTGGAGTTCCAGCCTTTGGTGACTATGCTTGGAAAGTTGATATTTATGTTTTTGAGCCATATTAACAACAGCTATAAATTGGTATGAAGTCAGTGGATGGAGATCACTGACCTTAGGAGAGAGTTTTGCCTGTCTTGAATCCCTTTTTGCTCAGTAAGTAGCCTTGTCTGTGTAAAGGCAGCTGGTGGTTCAGTAGGATTTTCTTATTCGTGGCTTCAGACAAAAGCAGTAAAATAGGGGCTGGACTTGAAAGGCGATTTGACAAGTGGTGATGAGTCTTTTAGATGGAGAAGGAATCTTCTTTTTTATGTTTTAATAGAAAAAGACTGACTGTGTTTTGTGGAAATCTCAAAGTTATAAAGGGGTTCTGGCCTGGAGCAGGTTTGATGGTCTGTGTGTCAGATGTACTCGACTATTTAAAAGGATATTTTTGTGACACTGAAGTTGGAGGCACATGCTTTTTTTCATACTGGAAGCCAGTCCTAAACTACCTAGCCCTTACAACCCACTGAGCTGCTACTTAATGTCAGATGATGTCTTCCTATCCCTTTTCTTTCATTCTGCAAAGGCATTTTTATGCAGTATCTCTCTGCTGCCTCAAAATCTGTTGTTAGCAAGTCTTGTATCCTAAGCTTTTAAAGAGTATAATGTGTGCCTTAAATGTCTCCATTTGCACTGTACAAGTGTCTGAAAATCTTTAACATTCAAACGTAACAGAATGCCCGGTCTCACTTGGTGCTTCACTGCACTTGTGAATGCTGCATATAGCAAATCAATCAGAGTATCACTTAGAGACAGCTACCTCTGTTAGAAAAAGCCTTTAATTGCAGTAGCTGTTACTGAGTGTTCAGATATACTCTGTAAACTGTGAATCTATGTCTTATCCAGATAAACATTCTAAATACATCAATTGCTAACCCTGTGAATCTGGAGACAGAATTCACGGTTGTGAACTTGTGTTTTGGCCTCATTATATGTCCAAGTGCTTACATCTAGTATGGTCAAGGCACTGCTGTTAATTTGCAATAACTGTAAAGTAAAAATAACCCCAGGATTTTTGCTTTACGAACTTGGCATAATCTGTATTCTATTCTGTGAACCACCCCAGTGAAATACATAAAATATATGTGCTGAAATTTTGTCATTCCTCAACAGAGAAAAGAGTTACAAGGATTCTAATGCATCAGCTGATGAGTTTCCAGATTACACAAAATACGTATTTGGAATTGTTTTGATTGTGTTTTGCAATGCTGTTGAGTTTATTTACTGTTTTTTTTTTTTGCCATGTTCTTGGTTTGCAAATGACCTTCAGTAGCAATTACTCCTCTGCTCTGAAAATCTTTAATGAAAATTGTTTCCAGCTTCCCAAAGGCAAATACCCATTGTACAGATACTGTTACACGGTATAAAAATTGTGTTGTTACAACTTTCTGATTCTTGAACAGTCTTGAGAAATAAGGAGTGAAAAAATATTAAGTAAATAGTGACTACTTATACTCTATGTGAACCTTGATTAAGTGCCATTCTCATCATGTGTGTTTTTAAATAGCTGATGGAGTTGTGCTTAAAATATGAAAAGCAGCTGTAAACTGCTCCAAAGAGGCAATGTAAAATATTGTGTATGTTGTTTAATGAATAAAGAAGCTATAGCTCTTTTAAAATCCTTAGTGCATAGAGGAAAACTGCATTTAAGTCACTTTTAGACTGATGGTCTTTATGGGGATCTACCAGTAATCTGACTGTATGAGTATTTGCCCTAACCTCCAAGAAAAAGAAAAAAAAGAAAAAGAAAAAAAGAAAAAAAACCCTGCTATTCTGCTTAATTTGAAGTAAGGATTATGTTTCAACCTGCATCATGCCAGCACCTAACTTTTTAAATTTTAAAGGGATTTAGTTGTCTGTATTGGGTTTTGGCAGAAATTAGCCATGTGCCCTTTTCTTAGAAAAACATCTTAAAAATGTAACTGGAATCACTACTATTTCGTCCTCTGAATACTCATTTTTTGAGGTCAATACACAAGAGAGGATTTTTCAGCAGGATGTTGGCAGGCTCTCCACACACATTCTCAAGAACTTGTGCCCAGTCTTTTTCCCTCCATGCTTTGCAGGGCGTTGGCTTGGGGTGACCATCAGAAGAACATCAGTGCTGACAGTGAATGCTGCTCTGTTGCACCAGAGCAGATGGAAGTCACATCACCATATCACATACACATTCACAGTGAGCTCACATTCTAGCAAGAAATGTATTTGATTTGTATCTCCCTCGTTTCTGAACAGTGACACCACGGAAGCTACCCAACCTGCTGCTTATGTGGCCACTTCGGCAAGGAGCATGCCTGCCAGCTATGAAAGCCCGGACACTAGACCCTATCCCAACAACACCACGTCTGCTGCAGCCCTCAAGCCAACGGGGCCCACAAGCACTGCCAAGTACTCGGGCTGGCAGCCTGCAAACCAAACAGGTAACTTGCAGTGAGGCTTTTTCTTGTTTGCTCAGAGGTCTTCGGAGAGCTCAGTAATATGTGCTTGACCATGGGTATAACAACTGCAGCCTTCAAATGATTATTGGTGTGTATTGAGTACAAGGCGGTTTGTTTGAAAAACAGCATAAAAGTTTTGGTAGACTAGCAGCATTCTGTAATGTGTTTGTTTCACAAACAGGCAAAATCCGATGTCTCTGTCCTTCTATTAAAAAGCATGCATAACAGTCACATATATACAAATATAGTTTCCCATGTGACTCTCAATCCAACAGAGCATGTTCTCCGTGATTTCAGGGAGTCTGTCAACAGAGACATGTTTTCCAAGTGATCTCTTCTGAAGTAGAAGCTTAAAATAAATAAGAGACTAAAACATGTGGGTAGCTATGTATTTGGCATTGGTAGGCTTTATCTGTGGAGGATGCCAGTGTTGCACAGTCCAGAGACATGAAGGTTTATTTACAGCATTTGGGTTCCTACAAGGACAATTTGCATAGCTGCTACCTTTGAATATAGTTTAGTGATTCTTATCCCTTTATACTAACACTAAAACATCTTATGACTGGAAAGCATATTGTTTTCTTTCTGGAAGCTCCTATCTTATAACTGTATACATATTAAGAAATGCAATGCGTGTGATTGTGTATCTACATTTTCATAATATTTCAAGCAGTAATTTAGGTAGTCTCTTAATGTAACTTGTCTCTTAAATTGAATCTGTCTTTGGCACTGAACTAAACTTGAATATTAATTTCAAGGAGTCCAGGAAATCAGTATTACTAATCAAATATTAACTGCAGATTTTTCTGATCATAATGAGGTGAATTTTCTCGATTTTCCTTCTGACAGGAGGTAAGATGCTAAAAATGCATTTTTTGAGTTCTACTCTTAAAGGTTTTCCCTCTTTCAAACATATCCAGTCCAGAAAAGGAACTGCAGAGGCCTTGGCATAAAAAATAAAGATAAAACATACAGTGTTACCGTTGTATGTTTTTAATGGGGTCTTTTGCGCTATCGTTAAATTACTGTTGAGACTGGTAGGTATGCATTTTGTTTTGGACCTGCAGTACTGCTAACGAGCCTCAAGATGGCAATACGCTGTCATTTCTATACATAGCTTTCAAACATCGAGTGTATTCTTAAGGGCTAGGTAAAGAGAGGTCAATTCTTGTTTTCCTACTTTGAGTTACCTGCCATTGGGAAAGAAAAAAAAAACAAAACCTGTTTTTAAAGTTGTATTTTGGTCATGTGTACTTAAGGCAAACGTTGTGGGGAAAAAGGTAATCCTTCATTTCAAGAGGTGGCTGATTGCCCTCCCCCCCCAAAGTGATCAACTTACTTCACTTGCACAGAAATCTCCTGTCAGCTTGGGGTTTCAGTAGTACTGCACCAATTTACAATATGTTGGTAGGTGTTTCATAGGTAAATCCTAGTGCTGTGTTTTACCATTAATGCAAGTCTAATAATTATTTTGGGGGGTGATGACTGCCACATGACAGAGCAAGATTTATAAAGATGAATTAAATTACACTCGACTCCATGGTTCTGTGGAAATCTGTGCTCCTGCACTGGATAATTCAAAAGTCTTTTATTCCACCTTAGAGGTTCAAAGTAGATGACGAAGGGGGAAAGCCGGACAGACAAATTTAGTTGATATGTTCTTAGAATAGCTTAAAAAAATGATGAAAAGTTAAAGTGGGCTATTTCAGCATATTTAAAATAATTTTATAATGTAGAAACTGACAGAACTGCAAAGTCTACAATGCCACTGTTAGCTACTAGGACTTGAGTCTGGCCCTTTCTTTTTTTTTTTCATCATTTTCAGGATTTTGCAGGTTTTCCACATACGCATACTGAATGAGAAGGGAAGTCTATTTTTAAGTGTTTGCACTTTCTACAGCGCAACCCCCAAGGCGTATGTGTTAAGATCATGCACTCTGGAATGAAAGTATGAGGCTGCCACATCAGAAGCTGCAGTTATGTCACTTGAAACCCAGATGTGAGCTAAATCTGAGCAGTGCTGCTCCCCACGGCAGCAGGCACAAGGGGGAGACCAACAAAACATGGTGTTGGGTAACTAGCACCTTTTTGGACAAAAGTAGAGAAACATGTAGTGTTTCTTGCATCCCTGTTCAAGGTGTTGTACAACAATAGAGGTCCTGAGGATGTCAGTTCTGTGCTGTCTTTCTGTAGGGTCCTGGGATGTTATGTGCCAGGAAACCTGGGAATAGCTTGCCTCAAGTTTACTTCCAAAGAAGGAAAAACATTACCCCCTTCAGAAATATTGAGGGAGCCAGAAATAAAACTGTAGTAGGAAGAGACATTGAAAACCTGTTTCCTAAAATGGGCAACCAGTCTGTGCTTCTTCCCCATTTGTGGGGCTCCTTTCTGAAATGGTGAGGAAAAATGGACAATTTGGAGATGTCAAAATGCCCTTGGTTTTTGCCCATCTTTTAAATGATCCAACTTCATCGCTCTGAGGCACCTTCATATTACAGCAGTCTGCCCATGAATGAAGAAGTGACATACCTAGCTGCCTGCTAGCCTAACTTTTTAGGTAACAAGAAGCATTTCAGGAATGAATTGAAATTGTGACAGCTGCTGAGGTGTCTGAGGCTTGTCCAGAGGTTATACAGGTTTCACTGCAAGCTGGCCCCTTAAACCTGCCATAAGATCACACATGGCTTTATGTGGCATGTATTACCCAAGTCGGTCAAGAAGTCAGTAACGCAAAACTGGCAGGCCTAAGCACGGTTACAGAGGCATTACAGCAGGGACTGATCATCTTTCTCAGGCATTTTACAAAAATAAAAATACCCAAGGTTTTTCTGTACCAAAGCTTACTTAATAAGGCTGCACCCAGCAGTCTGACAGGTAAAAACTTTTTAAATAGTGGAGTGTTTTGATAAAATTAGTCAGATGTTGAAGAAAGACTATAACCGTTTCAGGGCATATTTGGTTTTCAGTCCCTAATTCTGCTGTTTGTTTGCAGTCTGGGAGCGTGAAGTTGCCTTCAAAGCAAAATTGCCAGCACTTCACAGGCCAAACAAAATTTGGCCTCACAGGTCATGGGTCTGACAGAACTTTAAACAAACAAAAACACCTCCCTCTGAGCCTGATTGATATCGTAGCTGAAATCTAGCCTTGGAAATAATTAGAAGGGAGGCATACTGTTATGCAAATGTGTATGTTTATCAGTAAATAAATATCAGTTAATATAATAAATATCAGTTAATAAATCAGTTAATAAATATCAGATAATAACAGAAACTTCTTCAGAGTACGGTTTTGTAGCTCTAACAGCACTCACTCTATAATGATTGCTGTATACAAGACCGAGTAGTTTCCATAGCAAAGCAGATATATCACAGGATTTTGTTTGTGTCTGGGGAAGCTGTAGTCAGCTGTTTTATGGCATGGCATGAGTGTTACCGGTGATTTTATTTATTCAGATGTCCAACTACAGAGGTAAGTCATTTGGTCAGAAGGCACCTTTTAGTTCATTTAGTTCATGCTGCATGCTCTCCTCAAAAACTGTCACCTCCTTGAGGAGAAAAATTTCACGCTTCTCTCTGTGAACAACCTGTAGTGCTGAAGTGCTGTGTGTGGTAGTGAATTCTCTGCGAAATGGTATTAAGTATTCAAGAAGCTCTTTTTTTTTGAAAACATCTGGAAAAGGTGTTCATTTAGGCAGGGTTCTATTATTACTGTTTCTTGAGGATTCCTCTTACCCACCTTCCAGCAAATTGCAGCGTTAGTCACCCAGCGTGAAGGTAACATAATATAATATCCCTTTCTGGAATACAATCCTGATATTACAGGAATCCTCGGTGGTTTGGCAGAGGAAATGAGGGATGGCTGCCCCACTCTTTCTTGTATGCTCACGGGGAGGCTGGATCAGCAGGACAAAAGCTGGCTTGTCAAACAAAGTCTCGTCTTTGGCAAATTGGGTGCACAAAGAGTTGAACATCTGTGGCAGGTGGAGCATATACACGATGAAGTCGTCGGATGCGCATAGGCAGCGGTTTGAAAAGAACACATTTGCCATGGGCTTCTCTTGTCTGTATTGTTAATTTTTTTCAGCTGTTGCAATAAGTCAAATTGTGGCTGCTGCTGTGTGTTAAATGCATTGGCTAGGATTTATGATAGCCCTCGTTTTGTTCTGGAGTTACGATATTCTGTTGAGCTATGATCTGTTCGCCCACCAGAGGGAGAAGCTTTTAACGTGATTATATTCAATCTACAAAATAAATAAATAAATAAATATGCCCGCCGGTATCCCAGCTACATCACAGCAAGTTCCTTTACGATTTCACAGCTAACTATTGCCGTACACTTACGTAGCACCGTTCACCCCCAAAGCATTTTACAGTCTTGGTGCCATGTGCAAGCAGTGACGCACGCACCGGCATTGCTTTCGCCCACCGCTACCATGCAGTCACTTCTTCAGCAAGACGTAACAGCTGCTTGTCAGCACGCTGTAACACTCCACGGCATCTTGAAAGGAAGTGAATAGCACCGTGTCAAATTGAAACTGCTGGGACAATTTAAGAAAGCACAATTATCCAATAAATGCAGTTACCCAAACAGGAGTTTGGCCAGGAGACAAACTGTTCTCGCAGAAAGCGCAGCAGGATCTGTGATGGGCAGGGAGCAGTCAGGACTTCAGGACTACATTTCTTGTGTAAGATCACCTCCTCTTTCCTGGCATGCTCCAAACACCCTTGTCAGAGGTGGAGCTGCTGGTACAGTGCTGGCCCATGTGGGCAAAGCCCTGCTTTGCTGGTGGGGTCCAACAGGACCACAGCCCACAGCTGGTATAGCTGGAGGCCAGGTGAGCCAGCGCGCTGCTTAGAGAGGAGGTTTTTGCCATAAGCACTGGCCTCCCTCCTCCGGGGCTTGGTGGCAGAGCACGAGGATGGGATGGGAATGGTTTGCGATAGAAGTGCCCAAAGCTCACGGTGTTAGGTGACCTGTTACCATGTATGCCAACTTCCTTATTCCCAGGGTCTCTGTCAGCCTGATACAACTGGGATACATAATCCCCTTCCAGTAGAGCTGGGCATGTCAGCATATTCTACAATACCCCCAACTGTCAGTTGCCTAATCCTGAGCCAGCACATGTGTTAAGCACATGCTCCCTTCAGCAGGGGGAACACACTTGGAAGCTAGCTGTAAGCATAGAAAAATTGCTCCCCAGGCAACCTTGTTTGAAAAATTCTGCTGTTTCCGTGCAGTTGTTTTCACGTGTTTGGTAGACTTGCACTTACCATCTCTGGAGTTATCCTTAGTGTGCTGTCTTGCTGCATTTTTTTTTTTTCCTATTTCCCACTCCCTTGATAATATTAGAATTTTAAAAGCAGAAGAAAATACAAACCTGGTCCTAGGTGTGATTTGGTATCCTGTCCTACATATACTGACAGATTAAGTCATCATCTCCTTCCTTGTGACTTAGTCTGCAAAAGTTTGCTAAGGGAAATGTGTCAAAAACCAGACCATGTCAGCCTCAGGAGTTTGGCCATAAAGTCAAACAGTACGGAGCTAGGGAGGAGCGGGAGGGGGGCACTGACATGTACGGTGCTATGGCAAAATGCTTATACTTCCAGCAAAGTCATGCTCAAGATCCATACAGGAATTGACTGTAAAATTTTGACACCTTTGTGTTTCTGTGTTTCATTTGCTATTCCCCCTGTGCACGAGCTTGCACACACACACGCTTCTGTAGAGGTTACAGGCCACCCTGATGGGGTGAGTGAAGTTGATGGCCCATCCGCTTTGCATGGGAAAGGCACCATCACCTTGCTCATGAAGTTCTGCCCTTTGTCTTTAGGGCCCTCTCATCCAATTTTGTTTCCTTCACAGAATAGGAAATTGAAAGCAGGAACTAATTATTAGGGGTTAAAAGAGCTACGTGCCCACTGAGGACAATGGTGTAAATGTGGGGAAGAAACTGGAGTAATGCTTCAAGTTGAGGCAAATCCCTATATTGTGGTAAGCTAGAAATAGTCCCAAAATATAGACAGTTCCACTGTTTTTTTTACTAAAAAGGTTTGTTAAAGTTTGCCCCTTGCAGTTGCCATTCATAAAAGGAGAACGCCTTGCCCATAAAAGTGATATGATTGGCAAGTCAAAACATAAAAGCTTCCTGATTCTGGTGTATGGACTGTTATTCTTATTAATTTTTCACCTAATCTAAATGATTATATTGTCATGTGACAGCAAACCACAAGAATTTATTCTTACAAGTTAAGTAATGTGAACTTGGACTTAGCCAAGCAAAACCCATTGTGAAACCAGAGTAATTTATAAATGTCTACCTTAATTTGATGGCGGTGTGAAATTGTAACTCCTGCAGACATGGTGGAAACTAGAATATGTTTTTAAAACTTGGATGTTTATATTTAAGAAGGGGTGGGTCATAGTAATTACACAGACATGTACCTCGTGCTTGTTGGAAGCAGAATGGCCTGGTGTGCCACGCTGCAGGATTTGCTGAACAGAATCTCACCTAAAAAATTGGGCCTTTGGCAATTTTCCTGTGGTTTGATGTTGCTGAATTCATGCGGTATTGCATCAAACTTTTGTGCATTCAAATTAATTGCAGACATAAATCAGACAGATGCGTGTTCTTTTCTCTAGTCTTTTAAAGAGGTGAGGAGACTGTTCGTCTCTGATTAATTCACACTCACCAGCTGTCAAGATAAGATGCTCATTGCCTTTGATTTCTTAAAAAGTATCTAATCTGTTGCCACGGACTGATTGACCAGATCACTTCCCCTTCATTTGCAGCCTGCATCACTGAGGATGCCAGCTCAGAAGAGTGATGTACTCTGGTAGGATGTACAAGCGTAGGTCATCCAAGAATTTTGCCTAATATTTGTACAACAAATGAAAAGTCAATATTTCTCTGGTAAATACATTCCTGTCACTATGCAACCTTAACCATCGGCTCTGTGAAAAAGGCAGATGATACATGTGTCAGTGAGACCGGACAGTCATGCTCTCCTCGGGTGTAGTCAAGCTGTCAAAGTCAAAACAGGAACTCAGAGTGAGAGAAGCAAAATGTTATCTGCAGAAAGGCACCAAATGGGCTTCTGAGCTGTCATTCCAGAGCAATAAAACCCTATTGTGCAGGGCAGTGAGGAAGTCTTCATTTTCTCTTTCTCCTCGAGGCACATTTTTGGTAACAGCCATGCCACTTGTGCCAAATTTGTGACGGTATGTGATGTAACAAATCACAAGGCGACAGGCCGAGCAAGCCAAAACCACCACACTCGTTTTAATTAAAGATCCTTTACAGCTAATTGTGTTGGAGCCTTTGCAGTTGAAAGGCTGGTCGCTAGCACAGGAACTGGCCCCTAGGTTGCAGGGGTTGTTGAAATTGGGCCGCGCTTGCACCTGTTGTGATTTTCCACGGGCGCATACCAGCCTTTGCTGGCATTTAGAGAAATGATAATGGTTTAATCCTTCCTGTTCTGCTTTTAATCAGTGGTGGGGTTTCAGCTTTGACGATGTTTCCAGGACTGTGCAGCAACCAAATGAGATCTGCTGAATGCAGCATTTCTTTTTTTCTCCCCCCTCCATCTTGCTGGTCCTGTAGTTTTCTCTATTTAACTTGAGCGATTTCACGCGGGTCCGGGAGTGGATAGAGTGTTATACATGGCTAATGCAAGGAGCTGACAGCCGAGCTTTTCAGACGCGTTGCTTCATCCGGCCATCTGTTTGGGTTGGAGGAAAGGAACTGGAAGATTTCTTACTGTACAGATATATTAAGAGAAGTCAGAATATTGGACATACGAACCTTTGTATTTTCCATTTATAATACAGTAGTTTGATAGCAGTGTATAAATCATCGGGTTAGAGCACTTTAAAATGAAGTTTTGGCACTCCCACCAGTTAAAGTAGCATTGTTATTTATAGATATTACATGAAGCCTGATGTTATGTTTAAGTGAGCGTTAAACAGTTCAGGCTGTTGTATTGTTGCTATGCACCGGAGAACCTCTGTCAAAGTGACTTTGGCACCACTGTGTATCCGCCTTTCTCCCTTTGTCTTAAAAACCTTTCCCTAATGTTTGTAGTTATCCATGTGTTCAGCAATGGAACAGCCTATTGTTAGTGCAACAAGGGCGAAGTCACACTGGGATTTTTCAAAAGAAAAAGCCAGTTCTTTACCTTGCCTAAAACTTTTGTTAAATATTAAACTAGCCATTCCAAGGAGTTCAGTAAAAGCAAACACTGAGGGTTTGCTAAACCTAAACCTAATAAAGTAGAAAGTTAATACTCAGGTACAGAATGTTTTCTATTTTAAAAAAGCCAGCTATCACAATGTGCAGGTAGAAACCAATGGTGCTTTAAAAGGTTTAACTAAAGAGAGTGAAGGTGAAAGCCTGCAAAACTCCAGAATTTAGCCACAGAGATCTTTTCTGTGACTTGCAGAGAACCTGAACCTTCTCCACCACTCAGTGTGGAATGTTCATGATTTTTATAAATTATTTATTGATTATAATGTATTTATTTATAGATCTGATAATTCAGAGAACCTGCACAAGTTCCTGTACTCTGTCCCACTGCATTCAACAAAGGCGGTGGCCAGAAAATCTGTGGTGAGACGTAGTGAAGCAGCTGGAGCTGTTTCCCTTCCCCTCCCTGCTAGGTCATCTTTTGAAATTACAAATGTGCGTGCACTTTGCCAGACTTGAGGTACCAGCTTTGTGAGAACAGAACTGCTGAAAGATCCAAAGTCATAACTTTTTCCTTTCATGTGTGCTGGTATGTTTTTTTCATCTATTCATTTTTTAAGGGATTTGGATGCATAGCTACCTCCTTCCCAACACCTCTTTCCCCTACAACGATTCTGCAATCCAAATTGCTTCCAAAAAAAAAAAAAAAGTGTCTGTTAACAGCAACCCATCCCCATGCTTGACACCAAAGGGAGAGTGTAGAAAACAAAGTATAAAGCACAAACCGCAGGAGGGCTCAAACTGATGGCCGGAGTTGAGGGGTTGAGAGGCTGAGACTGAGTGTAAGAATTTGTACCCTCCTTGTTATTACTTGTGTGCCCTGCTGAAAGCTTCTAGTTCCATAAATTTTCAGGGCCTGATGTTTTTCTTTAAATCACGCGGCTGTGTTTCAAGGCTAGAGAATCTGTTAAAGTAACTGAAGGTTAATAAATAAATAAATAAATAAATAAATTAGGCTGCTCCCACAGCAAAACAGAACTTAGAACCTAATTCTATCTGAAAGGTTTCCAAGGGAATGGGGAAAAAAATAATAATAATGCAGGAACTCAAGTAGTGTCAGTAATCTGTGAAATCTTGCCTAACGTGAGTGTTGACTAACTTGAAAACTAGAAGGGCTAGTCAAGAAATACCAGCTTTCATGCTGAAAGAGAAAACATGCCTAATATTTGAAAGTCTTTAGCCACACGAGGTAGAACATTGGCAAAAAAAAATAAATAAAAAAAAATTGTCAATTCATATAGATTGTAAGCAGGCAACTATTAATGATTTAAAACGTGGGCGTTAAAACTGTCTGCAGGCAAGTGTTCAGATGGGAATCAGGAAGACTGAGGCAAATCAAGTGTGTGAAAGGAAGACTGATATATGGTGAAAAGAAGTCTCGTAGAACAACTGTAGGTAGTTTACAGAGAAACCAGTACAGTAAACATGGTGAAATAGCTATTAGTGTACTTTACTGGTGTATTTTCTTAAAAAAAGGGCCACAGCCCTTGCTTAACACGGTACTAACCAGTGTGGTTAGCTTAAAAGAGAATTTTTGTTTTATCATAGCATCAGCAGTAGACCGACATTATTCTCAACCTCACAAACATTCATCTTCTCCTCTCCTCTTTTTGTGCTTTAAGTAACTCAGAAATTATGGTCTGATCTGTCCAACGGCTCTGAGAGAGGGTTTATGGAGAGAAATCCTATCTTGGCAAGTAGTGATTTTAAAGTTGAGCAGCGTTCAAAAAAGCATCGTACGTAAACACAGCACTAATGAACGTTGTAATGAGACCAAAGAAATAGGAGTAATTGTGGTAGTTGTACTTTTTCTTTTTTCTTTCTTTAAGCAAGTAGGAGGGCTTTATTTTTTTTTTTTTTTAACAGTGCAAACAAGAGCTAGCTGATGTGTTTGAATGGGCTTTGGGATTCAGCAGATAAACACAAATGAGCAATACACCAGAAACTGCTGCGATTTGATTAATGGAGAAAACAGTCTTCAAACAGATTTGGTTTTAGTGTTTTTGTCTTCTCATGAAATGGGACCTGAAAATCAGAAAGCCATTGGTGGTGATAGGGAAGGAAAGTGCTATTAATCAAAACCACTTTTGTTCATGTCTTCAAAGGCTTTCTGCCACCTTTTCCAATTTTATCTCTTCCTATGTTTTCAGTTTAGCAGGCATTTATAATCTAAAATGAACTACAGTAGCAGAGTGATTTGTTCACTGTAGATCAAATGCTTTTGAGATGCATGTTTCTGAATACTTTCTACTCAGCAGTGCTGAATGTCTCTGTAATCAAGATGTTATTTTTCAAGATGTTACACACTGCTTTATTACATGTTATATGTAAGCAATATGCTTAATGTTAAAAAAAAATAATGGTTATTTGGTATTCTTTTTGCTACTTCACATACTGAAGGGGATCCAAAAATATGTCAGTCTTGAAATCACTTATTTTGAGAAAATTCAACAACTATACCGCTTCTTCATACGGAGGAAAAAATAAGCAAAAGGAGGTATTGTGCCCATACCAGTGGATTAACAGCAAGCTAACAAGCATGATTAGAGTATAAAGGTATTGGTGTTAAAAAGGATTTCTTCTCCAGCTGTGTCACCTTAATGCACCAATATGCAGGAGACGCTTTTTAGTTTTTTATTATTATTATTAAAATTCACTGGATTGGTTTGATTAAATTGTGTAGTGTGTGGCTATTTTCTCTAAATAGTAAGAAATTGTCGTTTCTGTTGAATTTTCTTTGTATTCGCTGTCATTTATCTTTTCTGTGAATTAGTAAGCCATGTCCATGTGAGCAAGGAGTATAGTGTTTTACCAGAAAGATATCTGCACCTTTTGGTAAGGCAAAGGTTGATCAGCATTACATTAAGAAAATAATGGGAAACAATTTTTCATCTTTTCCCTGGAAGATGATATGAAAGGTGAGGGAGGATGAGTAGCACTAACAGCTCCACAAACTAATTTTGCACAAAAAGTACTGGGAAAGCTACATGCAGATACCCCAACCATGTGTTAAAGAGGTGCATCATTGCAACAGAAGCATTGTCCCACGCTGACAGACATCTGTTGTTGCTTGGTTGTTCCTTTCTGAGCTTCCGCTCAGATCTTAATTTCGCTTTTTCATTTACGAGGTTTAGTATGGCTGCTGTAAAGACAGGACTCGGAGTAAACAGACATGTTTTTGCTTGCCTTTAGTTGCAAACAAAAGGCTCTTTTTTATTTTTTTTAGATTTTTTTTTATTTTTCTATTTAGCTTGCTTGATAAAGAAAAAGAGTTCTCCACTTGACAGGAGTAACTACTCCCATAAACTTGTGCTGCTGTGGCTTATACGTTACCAAGGTACATGTTTCAATAGGAGAAAGAAAAGCAGAGGAGTGTTTGTTTCTTCATTACCCTTGGCAACAAGTATCATCTGTGCATTTCATTTTTGTAAATGCATTTTTCTTACTCCTTAAAAGCTTATATATATTACCTTAAAACCAGAATGCAAATGGAAGTCTATGGATATACACACTTCTGGAAATGTCAGGCTTTTACATCAGAGCCATAATTTTTCTAAATGGATGTGAACACAGCCATTGGAGTGCTTCAGATTGGCAGTGTTTAGTGATCTAGTCTAGTGTTTAAGTTTGATTTAGAAATATGTTTTCCTTATCCAGTACTGTATTTTAAGTTCCTGTACATGTTGTATTGGATGCGTATTCTTGTTTAATCTGTTGGTAGTGACATGTGATCTATTCTTTATTTTACTCACTGTAAAATGTTTTGAGTAGGTATGTCATATTCTCATGTCTCTGTTCATACACTGGTATTCTTGGCGCCAGTTTTTGTATCTAAAGCAAAATAATGCCTTCACAGGTTGTACGTTCTTTCACATAACTTCTTTAATATGTTGAAATTTCTCCACTGCTTTTACAAGTCAGCCAAAAATGTCCTGTGTTATTTCGCAGACATTTTGTAAAGTAGGTAGGACAGTCTTACTTGCTGGGGGAGGAGGGGAAAATAAATGCTTTTTCATGTGTTGCTTTAAGTAGGCAGGTATATGCCAAGCTGGACAAGGATGTTAGACAAATGTTGCCTGTTGCTCGTATTTCAAAATAATTTACTTGGTACTGAAAGATGGTCTTCTAAATGCTTTTGGCATTCCTTCCCCAGCTCCTGCCAGTGGATGGACATCAAACAATATTAAACCGTCTGGAACAAATGCCCCGAGTCAAAAGTTTGCGACACCACCTCAGCTAACGGAGCAAGACACATTGGTTCAGAGGGCAGAGCATATTCCAGCCGGAAAGCGTACTCCAATGTGTGCACAGTGTAATCAAGTCATTAGGTTCGTATCTATTCATCCCACAGGCTCTCTGACAGCTGAGCTTTGTTGTGCTTTCGCAGGTTTTGATTCCTTAGATCACAAGTGTCTTAAGGCTCCATTTCAGTAACAGAGAACACTGTTTTTATATATGGATTATCTAGCAAATCTGAGAATGAGGGAAATGAGGGAGGAAAACATGGCAAACTCTTAACAGTCACAGCCTTACAACCTGTTTTACAGAGAACCAGAAGGCTGGGTGGAGTAGAGCAAAAATAAAACAAAAGAAAAGTAAGCAAGTTAGTTCTCACTTGCACACACATTCCTATAAAATTTGGAAGATGAGAAAGTTGGAAAACATGAAATCAAATACAGGCTAACTTGTCACAAATGTCAGTTTATAAACCAGACTTTCTAAATAAGAGGAGTAAAAATAGCAAGCTCCATCCATATAAAAAAAGCAAGGAATATGGGTCTAACAATTGCTGAGAATGGATTAATAATAATTTTCTACTGGTGCTTCTCAAATTCCTTAGTGGGCTCTTTGGCAACTGGGTAGTTTGTGTACTTATGTAATATGGATGGAAAGGATTAATCAAGAGAATACACAAAAACAAGTATGCAGACTGAGATAAATAAACTCCACCGAGTCCCTAAGATATCTGTCTTTAGCCAGAATTTCTTATGGAGGAAGAAATTAATCTGGGCTGCATTGTTCAGTCAGTGATTTTTGTTAATTAGTCATGATTGTCTCATCCAGTGAGCTATAATCGCTTTCTGTGTTAATGTGCAGATCATTCCCAATTTTCATCTACCTTATATTTTATTTTTTTCTCTAAAATATTTATTTATTTATTTTTTCTGGAATTATTAGAAGAGATGTATTCTTCTAAGATGTCGTTGTCTTCGTGGTTGTTCAGTTATCTGTGCTGTTGAGCTGCAGGGGCAAAGTAATGCCCTGTAATATTTCTTTTTATTCATCTGTCCCATGTTTTCAGTGAACAAGATAGGAGAGCCTGCACAATGTTTCGCCATAGTTAAAGGAAGAAACTTGTTTGATTAGGAAAGCGAGCTCTATGAGATAGATAAATTTCACTCAGTATAATAGAAAATCAAGCTTTCCACCATTAAAACCTCTTGAGCCCTGGCTTGAATTCTGCATCAGAAAATTCAACTAACTCTAATCACTTGCTTTCTAGGCATGAATTGAGTCCAGCCTGTTGACTTCCATTAGATTTCCATTCTGATAGTTCACTACCAGTTCAGTTAACATCAGGGTAATCTTAGAGGACTCTTTGCTAACTCATCCGTGATGTTTTGGAGGTTTTTTGCTATTTCCATCATATATGTCAAGGAAATAAAAATATATGATTTGAATCTCCTTGAAGCAACAGAAACGAGCGTAAATTCTGAATGTAGATATACAATATCTCTAATCCAGAAGGTATGCTTCACTGCAAAATGAAAGATTAATATGACAAAGGCCTATACACTTTTTGGAAGAGATTTGTCTGATTCATTGAACGGTTTGGCCTATATAGTCATCATGTCTGTCTTTAGTATGACGACTTTTTTGTTGTCTGAGTGTTGGAGAGTTTTGGGTTCATCTAGTAAATACTGTGGGAGCAACTGTGCACTTTCATTCTTGTTATTACCATTTTCCATTTAAAAATAGCATGAATGTAGCAGTTCAAACTATGCTGCGTCTTTCATGCAAGAAACATTAGTTAGTGCCTTTTACAAGATCTGTGCTTCAGCAGTTTGTTGGTGCTCTGTGCCATGGGGTCCCGCAGCACAGATCTCTCCTTGAGCAGCCAACCTCTTCTGTCAGCCCTTAAAGCACTTGCCGCTGTTCCCCGCTTTCATCACCATTGAAAAGGAGATGAGCTTCAGCCCTGTAAATAGGCAAGTGTAGTGGTCTGTGGAGCAACCTTTGCTCCTTAGTGGCCACATAGGAGAAGGGTGGAACCCTACTTGATGGTACTTAAACCATTGTCACCATTGTAAGTGACAACTCTTCCTGAATAGTAACTGAGACCTGAGTCTGTCTTTAAATGGCTGTTAATGTGTAAACCCTTAACTTTCTTCACATGTTAAATGCCATCTAAATTATTAAAAGCGAGCATTGTTTCATTTGAGTATGAGCTGACATGTGATAATCAATGCCAAATATGCCTAATGTTCACATCATGCAGTGGATTTGAAAGATTGCAGTGGCATTTCAAGGTCAAGCTTTAGCATAATTACAGTTCATACCCTTACTGGTAGTGTTACCTTTGAAAAGGTAGGAGGAGGATTAAGTGACATTGCACTGTACGTCTGCTTTGAAGCCAGAATGCAATGTGGAGTTGGTTACTTTACACTAAGGCATAGAATAACCATGGTTAGTTAAGCCCAAACCATTTTTTAGAGGCATCTTATGACTTTTTAATGTATCTTTAATTATTGATACAGTGCTTGCATGAAGATTTCATTTTTTTCCAAAGCTTCGTTAAGTAATCTTTTGTTTCTGTGTCTAAAAGTATCAGAGTTGGAGGCAAACTAAATTTCCCATGATCTACTTGCTGTGTCAGTCTGGCAAACTTCTGACACATCCTGATGAAGACTTCTGGTTCTCAGGCAGTCTCACTGAGTGCCACGGTGCAGAGTTCGCTCTCCCTTTCAAGTCCGAATGTGTTTTCCCTGTATCTCCATTGAGAACATACGTCTGGTATATCTGCCTGTGAATGATGATTTGGTTTTGTCACTTTTTCATAGATCTTAATTTAAAGGCACAAGGGGAAAATGAGGAATGGTGTTTCCCTTCAGCATCTCCTATACAGAAATTATATATCACATCATTTTCAAATGGGAAGACAATAACTAACAATAAAGTGATTGACCTACTCAGCAGATGTGGAAATCCTTTTGATCTCTCCACCACCAAATTTCAATTCTAGCTTGCTGTCATAATCAAAGCCACATGAGAAGCTAGATTATTGCCATGATAATGCATTGTGACCATACTGATAAAGTTATATTTAGTTACAAGTAGAAAAATAGTCAAATTATCCTTATATTCCTTGTAAATTATTTACTTTTCTTTCCAATTTGACCCTATATCATTGCTACACGTGGGACCCAGATGTTAAATGTGGCTACCAAATTTATGTACCTGGTGATCCTTTGGGATGTAATAGCCTGTAAATACTGATGTAAGTACATCAGAATCTCTTAAAATGCAAAAAAAAGTTGCTACTATTTGCCTCCATCTGTGGGTCTGGTTCACATGGTCTTAGATGGTGATGTCAGAAATTTGGTCCAAAGCACTTAGCATTTGAAAGTAGGTTGGGATGAAACCGCATTCATAGGTAACTGTTGCTAGTTAGGTTGTCCCACAGCATCAGGTGGGAGGAACGTATTTTTTGAGTGCCACCTTTAAAGTTAGACTAGTATACGAAGAGTCAATTGACAGCGAGTTCTTGGTGGGTTTTGTTGTTGTTGTTAATGCACAAGGAGGGATGAAGTCATCTGTAGTCATCTTCCTAGCATGTCCTGCCCCGGCTTATTCCAATCAGTATGCACGATGGTGGGCATGTGGCCCCCTCACTCCAATCTTTTAACTCCTTTTCAACTGAATGAAGCAAATAAATAACTTTTCTTACTGGCAGCTATCGTTTTGATCACAAAAATATGCAGAGACTAGGAACAACTCCAAGTTCTGAATATCATGTATTAGTGTATTTTACATAGCAGGTGGTTTTTTTTCTCTCTCTTTTTTTTTTCTTTCCACATGCTTTGGGGCAGCTTTTAAGTCACTGGTATCATTAAGCCGCAGCGTCAGCTTGACATGTTTAAACTACAGCCTGATTAAAAGTAAAATCGCATTTAGAAAGTGCTCCCCTGGCCACGTGTGCGCGGGGAGCAGGCCCGCTAATGGAACACCTAGGAGACATTGTACAGGGCACGGCCACAGCTGTCTGGGGACTTCTGGGAACGAAACCCCGTAGATGCACTCCTGCCCTGTTTCCCATCCGTCTGGGTTCCTGCCTGCTGTCTTGAATGGCTAACCTCAATATGTCAGAACTGTAAACTGTGGAGAGCTAAATGTAGCAGATGTTGTAAAAATTCCTTCCCCTCCTGTCGCTAGCGTGCTTGCTTTCCATTTCATAACTAACCAAGCCTATCATTGCAGTGCAGATGGCCAGAAACCCAATCCTACCTGGAGTGGAGAGAGCCTCTTCGGTGTCAGCCCCGTCTTAATGAATCTGTTAAATTAGCTTGTGCTGACACGGCGCGAGGAGAGCACTTTGTTGTACATAAGGGCTTGCATTGTTTGATCAGCACATAACTGAAAGGGCTTTGATCTAGAAAGGTGCTTGTATGGCAGCAGGAGGGGGTATCAGGTTAGGTCAGTGTTTGCACTGCTCAGGCATCTGCTGGGAGCAGGGGCAGAGGGCTGCACTCCCCCCGGCTTGCTCCTTAAAGGGCTACGAGCTGCTCCAGGAGCTGCTTTTTCACTGCTTTCTCTGCAGTATTTGGAGAGGAATAGTTTCAGAGTAAGTATCTTCTTCATCTCAGAAGATGTGTGAGCTGCCCTTAACCTGTTTGAGTCCCTTTGGTTTTGAGTTCTCCTCCTGTTGAAAATACATAGCATCTCCAGAGACAATGTAGAAGAGAAATGAAAATAATTACGTGTTCCTCTCAAGGAAGATGCCCTCTGTCCTCTGCCCATGTAGTTCTCATCTTACAGTCAGCATAAACCTGGAAACAAATGTTAATGCTTTTGCTTTTCTTGTTGTTTTGCTCATATGAGTATCTTATTTCGAACAAAAATGTTGCTTACTTCATCTCCAAAATTGTTTGGCAAACAGGGTGGTGACACTAGTACTTCACACCTTTTTTTGAAGTGAAGTATTCGGGGAAAAAAAAAATCATTACTGAAAGAATGGTGTCTTTATTGGTATCACAGAAGTGGGAAATTTGGTGAGGGAAATGAACTTAAGCCCCAAAGTTCTCTTAAAACCTAAATTCTGAAAGGTTGAGTGTTGGTTGGACCCAGGAGGTGCCTCATTAAAGTAAATATGTTTGTTAAAGAAATTAGCATGCTGAATATGTTTTCAAATGAATGCTGATACAATGGCAAACACAAGAGACTTATGAGTTATAAAGTGAGCAGTTTATCTTTGCTTAGAAATGGATGGTTTCATTTTGTCCATTAACCTTGTCGCATTTGCCAGACAAATGCTATAAAAGCATCACTATTTTTTGTTTGCTATATATATATATATATATATATGTATATATGTATATATATAAATAAAATAGAGGAGGTTCTGTCCTTGGAGAAAATTGTCTTATTTTAACTTGCTTCTGGGGAAAGCAAACAAATAATGCAACTGGATGGGTTATCGTGTGACAAACTTGTTGGATAAGGACAGCTACAGAATTTTTGTCTGACAAGAAACTGCTGTTATTAGCTCTTAATGGAGTCAAGTGTACTTTAACATTTGTGGCCTTGATATACAAATGCATGTTGAAAGAGAGCTGATGTCAAATGTCTCTTTGCAATAGAGGGAAGCAGTTGGGAACATTGGGAACATACCTCTTTTATTATTATTATTGTTGTTGTTGTTATTATCTTTCCACTAGCAGCCTCTTCAGCACTGTATTTAATGCAGTTCTGAAATACCAGTTTTGAAATGCCGTGAAGTGAAAAGAATTAGTCTTTATTGGGGTCAGGTGTCTCTGGGAGGGAGTTCAATGGGAAAAGATCTCATCAACACTTGACGCTTTCTTACAAGCCCATAGGAGGGAAGAGGGATGGAGCAAATCTGGAACAAATTTGTGAACGGTGAAATAACGTTGCAGAGGTATTGTTGATAAATTAAAGCTTTAGCAGGAGCTACCTCCGTGGCGTTTGCTGATTAATCTTTTCTTCCTAACCAGAGGACCCTTCTTGGTGGCCTTGGGGAAGTCGTGGCACCCAGAAGAGTTTAACTGTGCTCACTGCAAAGCCTCCATGGCTTACATTGGATTTGTGGAAGAGAAAGGGGCTTTGTATTGTGAGGTCTGCTATGAGAAGTTCTTCGCCCCGGAGTGTTCAAAGTGTCAGAGAAAGATCCTTGGAGTAAGTGACCAGCAGCTGACCTGTTCTTAAGTGGGAGCATTAACCACACTGTTCACTGCTTCTCAGTAATGAAATTCCCTTTTATGTGGCCCAGTTTGTATTCCTCAAAGTGTACTCTGGCCCACCTTTTAAATTCATATCGCATATGGAGTATATATATTTGTCTCTTCTAATATTGAGCCTTTTCAGTTTCTCTCTGGTGCTCTTTAAGAAAAGGTAGCATAGTCTCTTTTGCTCTTTCAAGTTTAGCCCCTGTTTTCCTTAAGCTGCTCTGTAGCTATTGTGATTACTAGTTTTTCTTGAGCAAAATGCTTTTAATTGGCAGCTTTTTAGAGAATTGGAGGAGGAAAAAAGAAAGAAAAATAAATAATCCTCCTTAACTGAGCTGAACACTGGGAAACACGGGGTTTGGCTAGATTCGAAGTACTGAAATATTCCCTATGGTAATATCGATAGAAAGACGCATTATCCTACTCGGCACTAATATTGCTAATTTGAGCCTGCCAGCTCTTCCTCTGCTGCTTTACCGCAGAAAACGATGTGTCCGTAGTCTTATGTAACTGGGGTTATGCAGGGCTTTGGCATCGTGGTCCTCAAGTCATATTTGGCAGTATATCATCTTCCAAAGCAACACAGAGCAGTTGTAATTTTTGACACGATATCTTCTGATTAACTATTTGCAGAGTTCAGGTCAAAGAGACTTCATATTTCAGGAGACTGTTGTGGGTAAGATCCTAAGTAAGATGAAGAAGGGGAACAAAAGAACTGTTAAACATGTCCAACTCTTTGGTTTTGGGAAGGTTCACATAGAGTTGCTTCTGACAAAAAAAGGAGATGTGCAATAAATAATTCACTTCATAGACTTTAACTTCAGCAGTAACTGCATGCACAGCTCATTTTCAAAGTAGCAGTAGGAAGTATTCTTGAAATGAACCACGTGTAGAAGCACTGTCACCACAATCTAGTCGTCACATCGAAATAATGTGTTAATAACTCATTTTCTAATCCCCACAGGAAGTAATAAATGCTTTGAAACAAACTTGGCACGTTTCCTGCTTCGTGTGTGTGGCCTGTCATAACCCCATCCGCAATAATGTCTTCCACTTAGAAGATGGTGATCCCTACTGTGAGACGGGTAAGGAGTAACACAAGCAAAGTTTAGTGCAGCTGTGCAGAGAATCAGAGCTTAATAAGGTTTAAAAAATAATATTAATTCCAGTAAATAATATTAATACCAGTATTAATATTAAATAATATTAATACCAGTAAAAGTGTTTTACTCTGAATAGTAAAAACAAAAGAGAGGCTACCTCCAAGAACAAGCAGTCTGCCCAGAAAGTTGTTTGCAAGATCAGGAATAACATCTGTCAAACATAAGCTTAAGATTTAAAAAAATAACAATAATCTGTTGGGGGAAAAATATAGCAATAAGATTATAGCACTTGAAAGTCCAATGAGCATAATATGTGGAAAATGTTGTGTAGATATTCAAGGGAAATCTAGTTTAGTTGGGTTTTGTTTGTGCTTTTTTTTGCTTTAGCATTTCCAACTATCTTTTTGATGTGATTAATGTGAACAATTTTTATTTCTGTTGATTTCTTAGTTTGCTTAAAACATTTCATGTACCCTTCTGAGCTACGACAGAAATAGATGTCATTTGTAAAACAGATCCACATAATGCAAAAGGAACTAGGATGTATTAAAACTTTATATTTTTGCACTGTATATTTCTTATATCCATGCTAGAATTATCAACCAGACCTTTTCTGTGTTTTTTTCTTTACTGTAAGGAGCAGTGTAATCTAGCTAGAGGTGGAAGTGGATTGACTAGGAAGAAATCTAGCTTGAAATCCTAGTGACTTGTTTGGAGCTAAAATTTCCTCTGGGTTGGTCACACAGTTGTTCACAGTGGTGCTATGAAGAGCAGTAGGTACTGAAAATATGAGGAAGGCAGGCAAAATTTACCCAAATTTTCTGTCAGGGTGGATTTGATGAGGTGTTGACAGATAGGAAAGGACAAAGTAGGTTACTGCGAAGTCAGTGTCACAAGTAGGGTAACATGTTGCTCCTATTGAATTTGCGGAGCAGCAGAGGAAATGGAGATATGAGCAGCATCCTCCAGTGTGACAGCATAGTGAAATTTCATCCTGAAGCCGCCTGAAGCCCCTCATCTTGGGTAGTTCAAAAATAGTACCAGAGAGATCAATAACTCCCCTTTGGGTGGAAAGCTCATGACTGAGTTTGTACTGCTGGTATTGAATTCTTGTTTCTGCCACCAAATGACCCGTATGTTGTGCAGTGCATTGATTTGTGCTACTGTTACAGCTCCCATGCACGATATGCACACTTCTGCATACTTTGAGCAGGAAACACTGGGATAAAAGGACAAGAATATTACCCTTTTCATGAAGTTTCTGAGGTGAAAAGTTGCTAGCAGAAGTTAAGGCAGACACATTCTGTGAGGTGCTTTGGCAGGGATGTGTTGTAATGACTCTGGCTCTCTAACTAGATGTTAATTTGAGATATATTCACTCTTCAAAGACTTTCAGTCCAGCTGGAGTTAAGAGTCTGTGACTAATTCTAAAGAAATAGAGAATAGAAGTCATTGCCAACTTCCCTTCTTCCTAGTGCAATGAAGGGTTCTAATTTTAAATTCGTATTAGAAATTGTAAGTGTCAGTTATTAGTATTAGGGGGCTTTAATCTGCAAAATGTCCCATTGCTGGGCGTGGATGCTAAAATTAAATTAAATGTGCAGATATATACAACTTGGAACATCCCTATGCAGTTAGCAACCTGCTTTCAAAAATGCTGCGTGCAAGAAGCATTAATATGTTACTCTGTGAGAAGTCTGTGTTGGAAGACTTCTGTGGTATCACAATTCAAGCACGTGAATGCAATTGAAAGCGGATGCCCTTCATTCTGCCTTATCTGGTGTTCTTTCTTCAGAACAAAAGCCGAGAAAACTTATCAACACAAGCTATAGTGCACATTACAAAAGGTTGTAGTGGCTGGCACCAGAAAAATATCAGGAAAAGATTGCATGTGAACATGAATGTGAAGAGCTGAAAGAGTATAATCATGAGACCATGTCCTTCAGGAGTTTTGGACAGAGGCATTCTGCCATTTGTCACTTTTACTGTGTGTTTTCTGATTAGACATTTGCAAATTCATGCCAACAACGTACATTAAGGAAGGTGATTGCTGAAGGTGTTTCTTGCCGCTGTTAGCCTTCAAGGCCTTTGCTTTTGCAGAGCACTTGCATTCCCAGTCTTGCTTAAATTCGTTCAGTGATGCTCTTTGAGGTCATCATACGGAACACAGCTTTACTAAACCAAAACAGACCTCTCCCTGTGCTTGGCACACACGATAAGCCTCTGCAGTAAGCACCAGAGTGTGTATCTCTGGATTATCTAGTAGTGAAGCAGAATCTCCTTGTACCCTGCTTGTTACTCCTTATAAGGCTCCTTGAAAATAGGCATTGACATCTGATGTCCCTGGCAGCACCAGAGTGTTAGTATAAAGGATGGAGTCCAATGCTTCATTCGGGTTGTCACTTTGTCTATAATCCGTTTTATGAAGATGACATTTGGAATGGCAGCATGCTTATCCAGAATTCTCTCATGTTATAGCCCTAATGCTCTTGTGTTCTGTGCAGGAAAAACAAACAAACAAACAAAACCCACAACACCAAGAAATGAAATAAATGTGAAAGACCAGACAGCTTAGGGACAAACTTAGGTCTGCACAGGTGGGCAGTGGAGGGCTGCAGTAACTCACAGTCTGTGATATGGCCCTATGCACAGAGATGCAAGCTTCCCATGTGGAGAGAACGTGGGAATGGGGAAGGGTGTAAGTGCCTCCTACCCAGCCTCATACATACCCCTTACCCTGCTGCTCTGCCCTGCTTTCTCCTTTTCAACCTTTCTGGTGCCTAGAAGTGAATGGTGGGGATACCTTTCCATGACACCAGTCACTGATACCCTACTGATATTTTTTGTTAAACTCGGTAAATATACTTGCTAAGCCTCTGGGTTTTGTTTGGTTGTTTTTTTTTTAAGATCCATGCAGTAAACTCTAGTGACTAGAAAACTCTTCTTACTTAATTCAAATCACTCTGTTCAGGACAGGAGCCTAACAATTACACGACGTGTAAAGCGGTCCGGGACAAATATTGTGCCAAAATGCAGGCGAGATCTACATACCTTGCAGAGGAGGTTTGTCACGTAAACAGGCAATAGGAAGCCTGGGTATGCTTTCAAAGCAGAGTCTGAGGGAGCGCAAGTAGCATGCAAAGTCTGCGCTGGTGCTCTGCAAGGAGTGCATTTTCCCCCCAAGTGCACTATTGATCTCAAGGAAATGAAACACCAAGACGATGGAAGCACTGCTTGGTTGAAAGGATAAGGAGGGGAATAGAAGTGAATTACTGAGGAAAAGATGACACCGCTGTCTTTCAGCCTAGGACCTCTTTATTCAGTGCACCAAGTCTTATAAAACTTGACAAGTGCAAACCCAATGCCATTGAAAGAAAAGCACAAAACTTTCAGAGTCAGTCTTGTTTTTCTGCGTGTGCTTCATCTTTAAAATTTGTGTTTGTTGCAGATTACTATGCCCTCTTTGGTACTATGTGCCATGGCTGCGAATTCCCCATTGAAGCTGGAGATAGGTTTCTTGAAGCCCTGGGCCACACTTGGCATGACACCTGTTTTGTATGCTCGGTAAGTAAAGCTGTTCTTCTTTTTAAACTAATCCATAGCAGCAGTACTTGTGCTAACATGGCCAATATGGGACTTACAGCTAAAATGTCCTTCAGTCCTCAGAACCCAAACAAAAAGCACGTTTACAGTTATTTTATTTATATGTATCGCTATTGTGGGCTTTTGGCACCAGTCCAGATCATTTGGTGTGGATTGCAGCCCTGTGTCCTAGCATTTAACCCTTGACATTGGTTTCCCTAGAACAAATGTAGAAGGCCATAAAGGAACAGGCTGCATTTCTAAGGTATCAAGAGTGCTTTTGACATAAAGACACTGTAGTCAAAGAGTATCACCTGCTAATGTTCAGTGGGTAAAAAAAAAAAAAAAAAAAAAGAACCCAAATCCTAATGATGGGATTTTTTTTTTTTAAATTCTGAACTAACTCTGCTCTGAGTTAAGAGCCTATAGACTTACTTAAAGAGGAAGGCTTACATCAGCCATTAATTTTACATCAAAAAGAAAAAAATAATATCCCTCAGAAAGAAAAAAAAAAAAAGTAATTCTTAGTCTTTGAATATACTGGTGCATCATGCAATGCCATGATTAGGCATTCTGAGTAACGTGTGGTGTAATTCATCCATCTCAATTGGGTGACATTTTCTTTTTGATCCCATTTCAGGTATGCAGTGACAGTTTGGAGGGTCAGACTTTCTTCTCCAAGAAGGACAAGCCACTGTGCAAGAAACACGCTCACTCTATCAACATCTGATGCTTGGAGCTCATCTTGTTTAGCAAATGTACTGAGCAGAAAGAAAGGTTAAAATGTCCATGTTTGATTATTGGTTCAAGTTATTTATATGTGCTTTTCTAAAAACGGAAGAGAAATGTGGAAATTTTAGGGATTTTGTATACTATTCCTTAGAGCGTTTATCAGTTAGAGGTTTGCTTCATAAAAAGCTGGGAACCAGGAATTACACCCAAGTGAAACTATTAAGAGTGCCTTTACTTCGCTACTTGGCATGTTACTGTATTGGTTTCATGATTTTATGACCACATTTATATATGCTTCAATATGAGAAGTGAAGCTTCTCTAAAAATGAGTACCTGATTTTAAATTGTTGGTTTTGCTGCTATTCAACAAATAAAAGGAGATTGGCTTCAGCGGTCCAGATCACTTCATTGTGCTGATGTTTTTTAAAGTGTGTCTGGAAGTACTGAAGCTAAACTCCATTAAAGAGGAGCTCAAAGCAATGACAAGATTAGGTGGAATGGACTTCAACAACTAATATTTTCATCTGATGCTCAGCCTCATTAAGCCTCCTGCACCATTACACATACCTGTGCCTTTGGCAGTTAGATCTCTGATAGGTCTGCAGAGGACAGGGATTTTTACAAAGCCATCAAGTGTAAGTGGCTGCGCTAGTGAACAAGGATGGTTTAGAGATGCCACTTGGAAGAAAACATAGAGGGGATACTGTTCCTTAAACCACGGCATGTGCTACCAGAATCCTAGCCAAAATAAAGCAATAGTGAGAGTGTGCTTGACAAGACAAAAATGTCAGATCAACTCTGAAGTATAAGGGAGTGTGCACTATACCCTTATGTTCACAGTTCAAGTTTTAGATAGTTTTCAGTGCCTTGGAAAGGGGAAAATGCATTGAATCTGCATGAAACAGTGTTTCCAGAATATCCAGAATGTGAGACTTCGGTGTTTAATAAGGAAAACTTCTGAAGTGCAACTGAGGACATTGTTTTTCTCTCAGTACATTCTTTATGATGTAGCTCATGAATATGTATATTGGTGGTTTGCCAGGTAGCATACTGAAAACTTATTTTCTTGCTCAGCTGTTATGATTTTTATTAGTTTAGTGTTTTTTCTCTCTTTTCCACCAGCTGTAAGGAATATATTGTTAAATAATATAATACTGAGTTAGGCAGTCCAGTATCTCTCAGTTCTTGCAAGGGAACAGAGACGATGCTGTCATTATGCATTTACTGCGATCCAGGAGATGTTGCCAATCCTGTGGCTTGGTAAGAATTTTGCCACAGTGTCAGCACAAGACCCATGCACCAGCAAAGTCCCACTTACCTTCAGATTAGGGTTTAAGTGGCATGGAGCAATAGTAGGCATATAGGGAAAGGGTGATAACGCTCTGCACAGGGTGAATTTTACTCCAGCAGAGCTGCACAACAGAGAAGGAGGCCCTCTCGGGGCCAGACTAGATTCCTGATGCAAGCTGAATTTACATGCTATTAAGTTCAAGTGAGATGTCAGAGCTGAATTGCTATGCTTCAGTGCTCTTTCCAATAGGCTTTAGAAGTGCACTGGGTGGTTGTTTGTTTTGTTTTGTTTGTTTGTTTAATTATTGATAAAAGTGAGAGGTTTATCCATAAAATCATGGCGACAATTACAAAAAAATTACTATGGTAGAGTAAAGCAATTGTAACAAGAAACGTCAACTGCAGAGGGGAAGGAAAAAAAAACACTCCAAAATTGCTGTACGGAAATACAGAAAGATATTATTAATTCAGTAAGACAGATTCATGTGATGGGCTGTTTCACTTTATTTCCTGAAGTTGTTTTTCTTCAATACTACAACATTTCTTTTTAAACTTCTGGTGGTATGGAAGAAATGTCATAAAGCTGTTTAAAATGTTTACACTCGTATATATACACCCTTCTGTGACTGTGGCTGAAAATCAGGAGGATAAAAGCCGACTAGACAAGATACAGCAGTATGAGCCAGCTTGCTTTTGAAATTAGTGGAATGTGGAGAAATGAGTCCTAAAGAGTAGGTGTCAGTAGAGCTGTATTGCACATGCATGAGGAAAGAGGATGGGAGTGCACACGATAAGGTAATTTCTGTAATTCAGACCTTGCTATTTTGAAGTAGGATAGAAGCTCTTCAGTGGACACAATGTTTGCCAGTGTCCATAAAAACATTTGTTTAGTTTTGTAATTTTTTTATGGATTTATGTGTCTTTTGACGTATGTTCTAGGTTTGAAATTTCACAGTTGTAAATGAATTTGAGCATAAACACCTGAAAGGTTCCAGTAGTACTGCTTCACTTAGCTGCTTTGCCTTTTAGTTTCTGCTTTGTCTATTTGTTTAAAATTGAAAAAAGGAAGCATAGAGTCACTGATACGTACTGAAAATTTAATGGGTCTCTCAAATTATATAAATCAACTAAAATGAAAAGGAACATAATGTTTATCATTATTTTAATAAGTGAGATTTTAGTAGAGCACTTTATAATAATGCCATATATCTCACTGAATATTTATTACTTTTTTGTTGTTTAGGACTATTTCTTACTGGTATCTTTGTATTTTGATTTATTTGTAAGCCTGCCTATTTACCTCTAGAATTTTTTGGTGTGTCAGTGTGTGTATTTATATATACTTATCTATGTATGCACATGCACGTGTGTACAGCGAGACGTACATATATATGCACATATACCTGTGTATGTTTGATTGCAGACTTGACAGAGCAAAAATCAGCACTGTTCCATTGTCATTTAGGAATAAGTTTTCCAACTATTTTTCATAAAACAAATCTACAGCATTCATGTTTTGAAGGAAAGTTAAAAAGCCAGGAGACCCCTGTTAATGACCTAACTACAGTAGGTTTTTGCATGCATTTTCAGTCAGTAATTAATTTTCTTCCCAAACTGTGCCTGTTAAAAGAATTGGGTTTAACTCTGAAGGTAGAAGGTCTTTATTAGTGAATAATCGAATCATGATGACACTTTCAGTATATTGTAACTAAATAATTCAGAAATATGTGTAAATATAATAAATGCTTAATATAACAATGCAATAAAAATAAAAGCAAAACTTGAGTAGTGTCCCAGTATGTGTTGACCTGTTCAGCTGTGTACCTGTCTCCTGATGGGGCTACGCGCATCTAGCCATGTGGATGGCTTTGCTAACGGGTAAGAAGGGGAACTACATCGGTTCATGGATTAGTTTCTTGAATTTCCTTTTTTTTTAATTGTTTTACTCTAAGCAGTCAGCTGTAAAGTCCTGGTGATTTTTGGTTTTGTGTTTAATAGTCTTGGATGTCAAATGTTGGCTGTTCACGTTTACAAATGTAATAATAATTTAAAAACAAAACAACAACAGAGAAAGCCATAACATGAAAAACAGAACTCGCTATCTCTCCTCAGCTGTTTTACAATTAGTGGATTATTTTTTTTCTGAATCACAGCCAGTAAAAGCAAGTCATGACTATACACATGAATACATGTAATTTGAGTTGCTTGTTCTACAATTTTTTGGGGGTAGAATGGAGGTTTCAGCAAGTTGGCCATGAGCCAGCAATGTGTCCTCGTGACAAGGAAGACCACCAGCCTCCTGGGCTTCGTTAGGCAGAGGATTGCCAGCAGGCCAAGGGTGGTGAGCTGCCTTCTCTGCTCAGCTTTGGTGAGACACACCTGGAGTGCTGGGCTCACCACTACAAGGGAGACATGCACACACTAGAGTAAGTCCAGTGCAGAGCCACAAAGAAGATTAAGGGCTTGGAGCATGGTTTAGTGATGGGTCTTGGTAGGTCAGATTGATGGCTGGTCTTGATGATCTTGAAGGTCTTTTCCAACCTAAATGATTCTGTGATTCTCTGTCTATGAGGAGAGGCTGCCAGCTGGGACTGTTCAGCCTGGAGAGGAGGAGGTTCAGGAGGGATCTTACCAATGGTGTAGAAATACCTGATGGGGAGAGTAAAGAAGACGGAACCAGGCTCTGTCAAGTGCTATCTAGTGACAGGGCAACTGTGGGAGTGGTGCAGGCTGCCCAGAAAGATTGTGGAGTTCTCTGTCCTTGGAGATCTGCAAAACCTAACTGGATGTATCCCTGGGAAACCTGCTCTGGCTGACACTGCTCTTAGAAGGAGAGTTGGACTCGACAAGATCTGTTAATCTCCAAATGTCCCTTCCAACCTCGGTGAGTCTGATCTCCATCTTTCCTGAAGATGGAAGTATTGAACACTGTAGAATATATAATAATGTAAAACTCATATTTGGCCAGTTACCATTTATTTGCTATCTTTACTTCACTCTACCGCCCAGCTAGAATACTTTGCAATATTTGTATAGAAGTGTTGAGTATTTTTCCTGTGTTGAGATTGTTCAGTGAAATATTGCCTGCTCTGGCAAGCGTTATCTGATATATTTAGCCTTGGCACAAAGCATTCTCTGCTTTCACCGTGGGATACTTAACCACCTACTATAACATGGCCAATTACTTCATGATAATACCAGCCTCGTAAGACTCCTTAGCTGAATCTCTCTTACCTAGGCAAATGTACTGTTGTTTTCTACCTTTATTTACACAAGCAAAGGAAAACACTGCACATAGCTCTATAAAATTTAGAGGCAACTTTACAGAAAGCTTGCGTTCCCTTCAGCATTTAGGCTATGAATGAGACCAATGCAAGTCTATTTGCAAACAGTATATTAAACTCCAGAAGCCAAACTTTTAAAGGCATCAGGTCTGCATTTGACGTTTTAATGGCAAAGGTTTGGCTTCTGTCAATCACAACGTCATGTAACATTAAAATGCACCGACAAAAATAAGAAATCTGTCATTCATTCATTAAGACACTGTAATCCAGTGTAAGATTTATAGGCTTAAAACTCAACAGTGTGTTTTCACAATAAATCCACTTTCACTGCTCGGCACAGAACAAGTCTCTCTGTCAGTCAAAATGTTTGCTGGTCAAAATGCCCTGTATGAGATCTTCAAAGGGTTTTTCACAAAATTGCATATAAATCCTTTTACCAGCAAAGGCTTAATTTAGGTTCGAGTTTTACTTTCTCGGCACATTGGCTAATATCTTGTGCTCAGACAAGATCTTGGTTATATCAGAAACACATAGGGCCTAATTTATTATTAGCAGTCTGGTGTTAATTAGGGGGAATTACCAGAAATAGTTTGCTTGATGGAAATTTATTATGGGATCACACTTTACTGATGGCAAAATAGGAGTCACTGAAAGAGTACAGCTCCTTCTCATAACCAACTAATTAATAAGGTGCCAAAATTCCTCTGAGAAGGGTTTGGTCCTAACTATGGGAACCTCACAGAGCAAATGGTTCCTAGGCAGTATTTAAAATTTAAAAGAGGAAAAGAGAGAGGAGAAAGAGCTGCCCAGCAGAAGTCTCAAAAGTGGTATTGCTTTTTCTTGAATTTATGAAAGAAAATATTTAGCTGTGTTTCTAAGCTCATTAAAGAATTGCTTTTCCCAGACAGAAAAACAACAGCAAGTTTATAATCTCATTTGGTATTCTTGAACTTGGTTTGCAGTTTTACTTGTGCATATTGCACACTGTAGCTTGTGATTTCATGATCTGGGCTCATAATGAGCTTTTGTATTGCTCTTTATTACTATTCCTAAAGGTCTCTTTCTTCATCCTTTGCCATGGAAGTTGGCATAGATAGGAAACTTGTGTTTATGACTAAAAAATAGGGCAAAATACTCACATATGTGATAAACCCAAATCTAGCATGGCAGTTTGAGGATAGAAAATCACTGTTGTTGATGGTCACGGGAAAGTTTTATTTGTGTCAGAGTGGCATGTTATAATAACATGGAGTGCACACAAAAACCTCTCTCTAAAGAAATTTAAAATCACCATACTAAAATTAATGCATGGTTGGTTTGGAAAAATATTTTCCGTAAGATTTCTTTCAAAATATTTAAAATGGTAAGGTGTGCAAGTTGTCATAAAGCACTTTTGTATTTGCACTGGAAATACCTTAAACTCTTTTAAAAATACCTTTTTTTTTTTTTTTGGTATGTTTTCAAAGGTTTCTACTATACTATGAAACTAAAGATTGTGTCATTGTATTCTGAGTAAGGCTCACATTTTCCGTAGGATCACAGTTATTTCCTTTCCAGTACTCATGCCTTTGCTTCACTTTTTCTTACTACTGGACAGTGCCATTGTTTGTTTTAAAAGATTTCAGTACAAGATAATCCTGTCAAGGTGTGTCCTTTGTTTCTCTTTGTGATGCCTCAATGAAATGTCAAATGTTCCTTTGGAAAATATAAACTTGCACTACATTTTGGCACACTTTCCAAAGTGTCAAGTTTTCCCACCCAGAAGTTTCCGCTGGAAAAGTAACTTAAGATTCTAGACTAAAGTGGCAATTACATCCCACATAAACTCTTCCTTTCCCTTGAAAACCATCAGGTAAAAGGAAAGCTCATAAAAACAAGCATAGCGCTAAATTCATCGATAACCTAAGCAGATACGGCCTCACTTATTTCAACTTAACCCCCCTCCAAATAAAATATAATTGGTATCAAAGCTGCATTAATTTTATGCTTGTGCTTGCCCAGTCAGTGAGATCAGAATTAAACGGAGGACCTGGGCCCTTGGTTTTAACAGGGTTTCCATTGGCATCACAAATCTACTTGAAGGAATGCTGTTGTTTGGTAGATGACAGAGCAGTTCAGTACCGCAGTACATCGAGGCAGTTCCTTTTAACATGACATTGATCTTGCGAGGAGGAAGCAGGGCAAAAGGTAGGATTGTGACCATGGACTTCAGGAGAGCAAGCTTTGGCCTCTTTAGGGATCTACTTGGAATCCCATGGGTTAGGGCCCTGGAAGGAAGGGGGCTCCAATAAAGCTGGTCAATATTCAAGCTCAAGATTGGTGCATCCCTATGAGTAACAAGGCAAGCAAAGGAGGCAGGAGATGTGCATGAATGAGCAGGGAGCTCCTGGTAAAGCTCAGACAGAAGAAGGAAGTTAAAGCATTTGAAAAAGGGACAGGGCACTTGAGAGGAATATAGGGACACTGTCAGAGTATGCAGGCATGTGACAAGGAAGGCCTAGACCCATTTGGAATTACATCTGGCAAGGAATGTCAAGGGTAACAAGAAGGGCTTCTTCAAATGCATCAGTAGAAAAAGAAAGACTGGGGAAAATGTCAGCCTGTTGCTGAATGGGGCAGGTGCCGTGGTGACAAAGGATACCAAGAACACAGAGTTGCTGAATGCCTTTTTTGCTTCAGTCTTTACTGCTAAGACCAGCCCTCAGGAATCTCAGACCCTGGAGACAAGAGAGGAATTCCGGAGAAAGGAGGATTTTCCCTTGGTTGAAGAGAATTGGGTCAGAGATCATTTAAGCAAACTTGATATCCACAAATCCATGGGCCCTGATGGAACGCACCCACAGGTGCTGAAGGAGCTGGTCAATGTTATTGCCAGGCCACTCTCAATCATCCCTGAAAGAGAACAGGAGAGGTGCCTGAGAACTGGAAGAACAAAGAAGACACAGCAGTCTTCAAAAATGTCAAGAAGGAGGATCCAGGCAACTACAGGCCAGTCAGCCTCACCTCCATCCCTGGAAAGGCAAGACTTTTTTTTTTCAGGTTAAGGTCCAACTTGTCTTTGTAAGTTCTCAGCCTGTGCCTCTTGGAGACAAGGTAGGCTATAAAACAGAGCATGTTAATATTCACAGCACCTAGGGCCCAATCTTGGATTTACCATAATTTGCTTTAGGCAATCCAAGTGCACTTAATCTGCTGTGTGACTTTTTCCCATGTGGTACCTGCTTACAATCAGTAGAGAATTACTGGGAAATTCTGACTATTGATAAATGGAAAAGCAAATAGGTTGGGTGTTCTCTAAAATAATTCAGTATATATCAACCTAAGTAAAGCGATACTACAATAAGACTGTAATCTATCTTTAAATCTTACACAGTCGTCTTATATATACAGATCCCAAATCTGCAGCTAATCAACTGTTTTTTCCTGCTTTTACTAGAACATATAGCTGGCTAGAGGCTTCCTCTGCAAAATTTGGAGAAAGGTTGGTTTTTGATACTCTCCTTTTTCATTTGTTCCAAATGGATCTGTGTGGTGTCTTGGTAGAGATCAGTTTCTGAGTATGCTCTGATGAAGTCTATGATACACCCCCCAAACTATCAGCAATGACATATTTTCTTTCTCAAAGCTTGTCCATTACAGGGTCTCCAAAGCTTTGGCATAGGTCTCCTAATACCATATTAATCTTCTAGACAGTCATGTGATCAGAGAAAAAGAATGAGCTACCTTGTACTTTACTGTTCAATGACAGCATTTGAGGATTGAGGTATCTTGTGGGAGTATTAGATAGCTAGTTAGAAAGTGTTATGGTACCACTGTGAAACTGAGAGCAATAATTTGGAACATGATGGGATAGATGTGCTAATCGTAGCACTGTTTTTCAAAAAGAGACAAGCAGGTAATGCTGCTATTTACTTAAGGTATCCTGTAGATGATGTTACATTATCTATATAGTTTATTAATACATTGGTAAAACATTTTATGTATTAGAATATTGTTTCATATAAAAGATTAAGTTATCTGCAGTTTCTTGTACTCAGAAATTAAAAGTGGTGCTAGCTTGTGCTAGAAGCCCACAGCCACAGGTTGTAACTACATCCAGTTCCACTACTCAAGCTATGAACGTTTTTTTTTTTTTTTTTTTCAGAAAAGGATCTATTTTGTAAAATATACATATTGACATACACCTGATAAAGAGGTAGCTTTTATATTTTTTCCGTGTTGTGAATTGTCTGATACACTGGGAAAGGATGCATTACTTAAAAACCTGTAGGCAGTATTATTTTTTATTATTATTATTTATTTAAAAAAAAAAAAAAGTTTTTGTGCTGACTCAGGTTTTATCCAGTTGAAATTTCTTACAGTCCTGGAGAGAGATGTTTCTAAAATGTCCAGAAGGGGATTTTTCTTCCTTTTCTTCAGAAGAGCAATTAGTGACTGTGGGCCAGTGCTGACTCAGCACTGTTTGCCATGCACTGGCCACAGATGAGGTCGTCTTCAGAAAAGGCAAAATTCCTCTAGGGAGAGCTTCAGTGTCTTTCAGCATGGGTGGGAGCTCACTGTTGGCTTCTCACAGGCTACAGCTCTGTGCACACAAATAATGCAATCAGTTAGATGAAAATCAGTATGTGGAGGCTATGGATTACTGCCTGCACTCAGGCCCCAGTGCCTTTCCTTGGGGAGAGCACAGAACTGTCAAGTTCTTCCCCATGCTTGTGTGGAACTCCCTGTGTTCAACTTTGTGACCATTGCCCCATGTCCTATTGCTGCACACCACTGAAAAGAGCTCAGCCCTGTCCTTTTGCCTCCCACACTTTAGATGTTTATAAATATTGATCAGATCACTTCTCAGTCTTCTCTTTTCCAGGCTGAACAGGGCTAGGTCTCTCAGCCTTTCCTTGTACAGGAGACGGTCCAGGCCCTTAATCATCGCTGAGGCCCTCCTCTGGACTCTCTCTAAAAGGTCCCTATCTTTTTTGGACTGGGGAGCCCAGAACTGGACACAGTATTCTAGATGTGGCCTCACCAGTGCTGAGTAGAGGGGGTGGATAACCTCCCTCAACCACTGGCCATCTTGGCCACAAGGCCTCACTGCTGCCTCATAGCCAGCCCTAGGACCCCTAGGTCTTTCTCTGCAGAGCTGCTCTCCAGTAGATCAGGCCCTAACCTGTACTGATGCATGCAGTTATTCCTCCCCAGGTGCATGACTCTAGACTTGCTCTTGTAGAACCTCATCAGGTTCCTGTCTGCCCAGCTCTCCAGCCTGTCCAGGTCTCACTGAATGGCAACACAGCCTTGTGGTGTGTCAGCCGCTCCTTCCAGCTTTGTATCATCAGCAGACTTGAAGAGGGTGGACTCTATCCCTTCATCCAGGTCACTGATGAAGGTGAACAAGACTGGACCCAGTACTAACCCCTGTGGGACACCGCTAGCTACAGGCCTAGCTACTAGACTCTGCACCACCGAGCACAACCCTCTGAGCTCTGCCAGCCAGCCTGTTCTCAACCCACCTCACTGTCCGCTCATCTATCCCACACTTCCTAAGCTTCATCCAGAACAAGTTGTTTGTCACCCAAACCAACCTTGCAAAACAGACAGTCCTTTCCTGGTGGGATGGCTGTCAAAGCTCTTGTGTTTCCTCTGTTCTTGTTTCTGTGGCTGAATCCTGCCATCCTGCCACTGCTGAGGTCTTGGCAAAAGCAGACAGCCAGAACCAAAAATGCATCTTTAGACACTTCTGTATTGGTTTGATTTTAAATTAATTTAAGTTCAAGACTAATTGCTGCTGAGTGCCAGTGTGGGCCTAGACTACCAATATGTGCATGAGTCAATGTAATACATGAGTTGTTTTCCAGGAAGACTCTCACTTCTTCCTGACAGGGGTTTGCAAAATCAACCAGAAAGGCAAATGGTGCTCTTTAGTTTCTTCAAATAGGCCTTGGATATGCTGGTAACAGCATTTGCTGTTCTGTCCTTGGCGTCTTCCCATGGTATATGATTATCTCCCAACTAGATGGGACATGCTGCACACAGATATCTCTTAGGCTCCATGCTGACAGGTGGCAGACCTTTTTCTAAGTCCAGCTGAACATTTTGGAAAGGCGTCAAATGGCTGTAGACCAGCCTTTGGTGTGGCCAACAGGAGGAGAACAGTGCAGACAACCCTGGTCCTTCCTCTCCCAGTGCAACAGTGCAGCACTGGCTCTCTTTTACCACCCTGAGTCTCAGTGCCCCTTGTAGCGTCAGAAGTGCTAAAAGTCAGGGTTGCTCCTGGGATCTGCTCCTGGGATCGAGGTTGCATCAGAAATTCAGAGCAGAAAAAAGCAACTGGGGAAGCAAAGGAATTGGTTTATTTATTCAATGCATGCCCAGATTACTACATGAGGGAATGCAAATGGGCAAACTGATTTCAGCATACGACTTTTTTTGCCAGCCTGGCTGGGCATTGGCTGCATCATGTGCTGCATTAGATGGTCTGAGGGAAGAGAGGGGAGGCAAACAAAGCCACCCATATGAGAAAACAACATTCAAGGAGGGAAGGAGGACGTTGCAAAGTCTGGTGATGCATACAAGTACAGAGGGAGCACATTCACCTGTTCTCAGCAGGGAGCAGAGAGGGATGTTGCTACCTGAGACACAGACATTGCAGCCTGGTGGGAGAGGAGTTTTCCCGGCTCTCTATCCTACATCACCAAATTGTGCACATTTTCCTTCTGCCAGCTTTTTTTCTTTGAGGTCAAATAGCTCTTTTGTCTTCACAATGTACTTTTGAGTACAAACAAATCCTTTTTGTCATCAGCTGATCCTGGGCTACCCAAGGGCTGAAGCAAGTGATGTTTAACATTATCAGTGCCAGCTGCTTTTTCACATTACAGCATACCACCCTGTGCTGTCTGTAGGTAGCAGAATGACCTCCAGCTCCCTCAAGGCTTTGCTTTTGCAAATTGCTTCCAGCACGTGGCATGGCTACCTCTGCTAAAGTCCAAGTGGAGATTTTGCAGAGCAGCTCCATGGGCTCTGCAAGTGGGAAATGCACCCTGAGCTGCAGCAGCCCTTGTGCAGTACCATAACACACAGGGGAGAAAATGGGTTGGAAAATCTCATGAGGTTTAAAATTAAGCTTTTTATCTATTGCTGCATGCAAAGTTGGAGCTGCTGTTCTCCACATGCTGTTTAAAATGCAGCATGAGGAAGCACTAAGCAGCCCAGCTGACCAGTTTGAGGGGCAACCAGCTGCTCAGGGAGGTGATGAATTTTTGGAAGCTGGTTGCCACAGCTCACAGTTAAACAAACCCATTGCTCTTTATGATATGTAGATTAGGTACCTCATCCAGTACTAGCCCAGTCCACAGATTTCATATCTTCCTCCATGTCAGCTGGAGATGAATAATGGCATGAGGAACCACAGAACTACTCCGCCAGTTGATAACTTGCTTTGACACTTTGTCATCACTGCTGCATTTGGAGTTCCTGTCCATCTGGAAGAGATCCTGGTCCTTCCTCTCCCAGATGCTACCAGCAATGGTGGGAGTCACCACCTCATTTACCACTTTTTAACCATTTGCCCTCGTTCTCCTAAAACCATTTTTTGGGCCGGTGGGAGGAATCACAGAATAGTTGAGGTTGGAAGGGACCTTTGGAGGTCACCTGGTCCAACCCCCTGCTCAGGCCTGTTCGGCCCCAGCTGGATCATGAGGCAGGTAAGGATGGTGCCGCTGAAGAGAGCATGGGATGAATGTGCAGCACGCTTTAACGTGTAAAGCATTTTCAGTGTTTGGGGGTAAAAGTATTTGCTCATACACAGAAGAGGAAATAGAAGCACTTGGCGAACAGGGTGTAGTTCTCTGTTTCAGAGACATGATAACACCACCTGAGTGTACTCTTCTCCAAACTGTGGTTTTGAAATCACTTTTAGTGATCCAGAGTGCTTGCTGCTAATGGATCTCCTCCTCGATGTATCATCATGTGGTGACAAAACTGTCCTTGGGCTAGAAAGTGGCACTTCTTTCTGGGACAGTTTCCTTTTATCTCCACTGACATGATGGAGAATATATATGTTAGTGGTACAACTAAATGTTTCTCCTCTACACCACCTCATTTGTTTAGGAAGCAGTTTCTAAAAACCACATCCTCTGTCAGCACAGAGGCTATAAGTTGTCTCGGGTGTTCCCTTGGCAATTGTTTTTTGGCTGCCGCATCCTCTGCTGCGCTTTGACTTGGATCTCAGCAGCACGTTTCAATTAATATAAAGCCAATCACTCCTATTTCAATTATTTGCCTATGAGAATAGCTCCCAGGATGATGACTGCTTATGAAGAGAAAATGACTTTTCATATATGAACTTGGCAATGTGATTGTGTTAGATGAGCCCAACACTCCCCATGGAAAGCTGCTATTTTCATGATGTTATTATGTATAGGTTGGTGTTAGCAAATAAAAACTTCCAAAAGCAATTAATAGGAAGAGGTTTTGCTTGAGATTCGTCAGCTTTCTTGGGGGTTGTTCATCTGAATCCCAGTGTATCATTGAAAATTAGGATCTGCATCTTATCCACAATATACCATGAGGATGCTACCTTTAGGGGGTGTTCTGATTTCATCCCATTGAGCTGTACTGCATGCTCTGGGTTCCTCTGGAAACCAGAGCATGCACGCAGGTAATTAAAGGTTATGTCTGAATTGGCGCTGTCTGCTTCCTAACTTCAGAGGCCTTGACTTTTCAACCTCACTGATGTTCTTTTAATGCAATACAACCTGTACAGCAAAGGTGGACGCTACTGTGGTGTTCATATAAATGTTCTGGTCTGGTTCAAACCTCAAAGTGTTCAGAGGTTTGGAGCGTAAAAATAAATCCAAGATTTATTAATAGGTAAGGAAGATTTATTAATAGGTAAAGGCCAGGAACAGCAGTCAGTGATATGACCTGACTACTGCAATGGCTATATGGCCTGTGTGTATGTCCATGCAATTACAGAAACTGAGGCATCTGTACTTAAAGATACACTGAGACCCCTCTTATGTTTTTCCTCCTGAGGGATAGATCAGAGTTTGCTCTAGGGAGGAAGAGATTAATAATAGATTCTTCAAGCTTCTCTAATAAGCAGAAATGGAGTTGCTTTAAATGCTACCAGAGGTCTGGGGCATGTTCAACACAAATATTCACATTTAAATTAAAGACTTGATACACTGGTCCTGGACACAAAAAGCCAGAGCAAAATTTGTATAGCTGAAGAAGCAGTTAATTATACAGCCCTTCTTGCAAATGGAAATTCTAAATAAGGAGTTAGAAGTCCTTTCTGGTTAATTTAATAAAAATCATTCTGATACATTACTCAGCTCATAACAGTTGGCAGAAAGGCAATGCATGGAAGAGAGCATATAGAGGTGGAGAAGGAATTGATGATCCTGGAGAAGAAGTGATGTTGGCAGTTTGATCAAAACAGGATCAAAGAGGAGATTGCTTTCAGGTGAGGTAAGCTAAATATTTTGCTTTTTCTTCTATTCCCCCTTCTCCTCCCCTCCCATCTCCCCCACATAGCTTAGGTGGAAGCATTAGTTCAAATTTTCTCATAAGGGAAATTAGCTAGAGATATTAAGCAAACTGTTTATTTTGTGTAAATTCCAACCTCTCTGTTTTTAATTATCTTTCTTTTATTACAGTTGTCATACGGATAATACCATGCAGATGTATGCAAAGAACAGAAAACCTTATGCTCTGAATCATGAAGACGATGAGCATAAAATCCAGCCTTTAGCCCTTTTCTCATTCTTGTTTATTGGCTCAAGATTGAAATCCTCCATTACAGCAAGCTGTATGGCCTTTTGACTTGGGATCTGGACACAGGACAACATCCATTGGACTAAGCCAGAGACTGCAGGTAGCTCACCCCTTGTTGCAAACACAATTTTTGGTGCCTGAAATCTATCAAAGCCTTTAAGCATGGGCTTCCTTTTAAACATACAAGAAATCCCTGTAGAGATAGGTGCCTTATTAAGTTTTGACTTCAGTGTGTCACAGGCATCTTTAAAATTATATTTGTAAAGCAAGTTTATTAATGTCTATACTCCTAGCTTTTTTAATTATTATTGTTTTATTGTTTTGAAATTCAGTAGACTAATTCTCTTCCTTGCCTGAACTTGGACTATGCAAGTGAGGAGCTCACTTTCTGAGCTCCTCACATTTGTGAACTTATGTTGAGGATTTTTTTTGTTTGTTTTGTCAAAATGATTCACAACAGTATTATTACTCTGCCTAGCCAAATTTGTGGAAGCTAGCAAGTTTAAGTGATCTTGAAACAGTGCAATTACTTATGCGAGTCTAGTCCATGTACGAATCTCTTCCTAGAAGTTACAGCTACCTAAGAGCCAGGAGAGGCAATATTTAATTCTGGACCAGTGAAAGATCTAGTATTTGACATTTTATATCTTTGCATCTTTGACTGTGTTATCCTGGTGCTTCCCGGCTCCAGATCTACATGTTGTGTCCTGTGTGTAACTTGTGTCTCAGGTCCAGAGCACTAACCTCTAATTGTTTGTTGCAAGGAGGTATGAGACGGCAAATTTGATGTGTCCAGTGTGTAACAAAGGGAGAAGATGTAGGAAAGCAGGAAAGAAGGAGGAAATAGATACTTACAGATGCTGTGAAGAAAAGAGTGGCTATGTGAAGTTGGTGAGGTTGGAGTCTGGACCCAGCAGCCAAGAGGGAACCTGTGCATCATGGCTGTACCAGTGATACCTCTGCTTGGGTTGCCGAGGTAAAAATTGCCTCAGATGAGCCTCAGCTGTGCTCTGAGACTACATCAGGACAATATCCCATGAATGGCATGGTTAACTCCCAAATTGTCTACGGGAAAGAAAATGGGGGTGAGTTAAACAAGAACATCTGTTACTTGTCTCTACGTATGCTGCTGATGGATTGGGATATGGCTGTCGTAGCCCATCTTTTTATGAGAAAGTGACTGCTGTTTTTCTAGGAGATACTTTAAAGTACTGCTAAAGCCAAAGAGAAAGGCCAGCGCCTTCTGTTTTGTCAGATTTTCCATGCGTGTATTGGAGAGGGTTTCCATGTGTCACGTCCTTGGCTTTGTTTATCTCTTTGTCCATGGCAGAAGCAGTTTCCATTCTGCACTGCCATGGACGAGCCGAAAGCAGTTCCTTGGAAATGAGTCCAGCAAAACGTCAAAGCAGCTTGTATCCAGGTGGTGCCAAGCAGCCATTGACCAGTCAGGAATTACAGCCGATGGACCACCTTCATGTGGGAGAGTTGGCTTCAGCTTTTAAAGCCCCTTGTGAGAATTGCACCGTGTGCAAGAAACGTGTCTCCTGCAGTTTTACAAGTGAGTCCTAGGTGCCCCCAATGCACCAGGGCACAATAAGAAACAAAGGTTTACAGAGAAATTTAATTCAGTGGCAAATAACTCTAACAAAAGCATATCCCAGAAGTTGCTCAACTTGCCAATTTTGGAATAAAACATAAAATAAGGCAAAAGAGAAGATGGACGTTTGTGAAGAAACCATGCACTGTAGCTGTAGTGCAGAACGTGCACATCTTGTGCTACAGATGCTGCCCAGGTCTTCCAGGCTCCTCTTCAGTAGGCAGATAGCATTTGCACAGGGGTTACCCAGGAAGAACTGAAGCAAAATTACTTAATTTTAAAGAATGGAGACTGTTTTGTTGTTTTTTGGTTTTGCTCAAAACAAAACAAAACAACAACAACAACAACAAACACAAACAAACAAAAAAAAGAGCCAGAGAATTGAAAGGTGTTTGGTGATTCTTTTTTAGTTTGAAGAGACTGCAGGTAAAATTGCTATCTAAAATTATATTCTATTGTATCCTCTCAGAATTTGGACCCTCTGTAATATACACCGTCTGTGTAACTCATAAATGTCAGAGCACTTCCCAGCAGATTTCACCTGTAATATATTTAATGTATGGCACTTATGCATAGCCAAAATTACCCTTCCTAAATAAGTTTCAGCAGGGATTTACAGCCCTTGTTACAAGAATAGTTCATGCTGGCATGTGGTGTGAGTTTACCCAAGTGGACTGAGATGAAGGGAAGCGTTACCTCAGATCTTGATATGATTATTTGTCCATCTGTGTAGTCCTTCTTTGAATATTGCCAGGGTAGGAAACATAAAACGGCTTCTAAACGTCAAAGTCTTTAATTAAAAAATAAACAAAAGAGTGAAATCTGAAGCTAATATTGCAGGGGAATTAAAAATAGTAACGAAAGCGTAGGTAGGGGCTTTGATATGATTAGTCAAATGCTAGTGAAGCCAAAACTCAAGCTCCAAAGGTAATTGGTGGCAAGCAGTTAAAATGATTGCTGCACTGCTTGCTTGCTTCATGCTGTGACGGTGTGCTAGAACAGTGAACAGTGGATTTTTTTTATTATTATTATTTTATTATTTAATTTTTTTTAATGTGAAAGGCTAAAATTGGCAAGCCAGGGATAGGATGCACATGGTAGCTCCCCAGGCTGCCTCTGTCTATCCATTTTTGGCAGAAAAGGAGCCAGAAAGGAACATGTCCACCCCTTCACGTTTTGATATAGGGTCTCCTTACCGCAGCCTGTTGGGTAGTGGAGGCTGAAGATAAAATCTTGTGCATTGTATTGCCAGTGTGTGTTGCAAACTGCAAAAGCAAGGTGGATGGCAGAAGCAGGGCTGTGGTGGCCATACCACTGATCAGCATTTCAGTCCTGTCCTCTTGGCCATGTCCTGGGCTCCCGAGGCACGGTAGGAGCCAGCCCGACCCCCTGCGCCAGCCAGCGTCCTCTGCACCTTGCACCAACTGTCTGCAGATCCGGCCAAAGAAAATATGCCCCAAAAGACAGGAAGGTTAGGTCATTTGTTGCTTATAGCCTGCAGCCTTTGTTCACAACAGCTACTATATTGGGAGTTTTCTTGGAAAACATAGTTATAAATGGTAATGGGAGTTCTCAGAAATATCTAACTCCCTGTAACAGATGCAAGTGCATTTGGGCTCTGATCACCATTTCCAACCTTACACTCATCTTTAAGGCACTCTGCTTACTTCCACCCCACAGATAAAAGATGCTGGGCTACAAAATGCAGGGTGGAAAAATGAGATCTGTCCTATGCGTTTCAGCACTTGTCACATCTCCCTGGAGATGCTCATCAGCCAACTTCAAGCGCCTGAACTTGCATGCAATACCAAAGACAAATGTGCCCATGAAGGGATTGGTTTGCAAACGTCCTGTGCAGGGATGACTTTGATGACAATTTATTTATTTATTTTTCTGTTTAGCGTGGAAAGTAAAATGGATTTAATGGGAGGGTTTTTTTCTTTTTCTTTTTTTTTTTTTTTTCCTCCTGAAACCAAACCAGTTGATAGAGAAAAGTTCTTTATTTAGAATATGCCATTGGCTATTCAAGAATAGAAAAATGGGAATTGAAAGGGATATCACACTTCAGTTTTAACTAGTGGTCTGCAGTCACTTTCTTTGGATATCTACTTTCTTAGCTGATATTTCCTCTGATTTATTTCACTGAAGAAGTGGATCATTTCATTGAGTTTTATGTAAGTCCGCTTGGCTGTTCTACAGTTCTCTGCATGTTTCAATATATTCCACTGTTAAAAAATTTTAAAAGTAGGTGGGGAAAGAGGAAATTTCTGGTTAATATATAACAATTTCTGAAGTCAATGTGCCTGGACTGAATTTTTCAGGGCATTTTTCCAGACCTCTGATGATGCCAAAAAATGAAAATAGCCAACTAGCAGGACTTAACTACAAATTCCTCTGCAACCCAGAAGTTTCATGGCCCTACTTTGGGCCTTTTCAACCATTACTGGGGAAAAAAAACAAAAACAAAACACTATCACAGGAACACAGAAAAAAAAATAAATGTGCTACATAAAACTGCTATACGTGACTAAGTCTGCTACAGCAGAAAGACCTGAAATTAAAATAAGATCTTATTGGTAACATTAGAACACTCGAGGCTGACCAAGAGGTCTATCTAAGTTTTGCTCGTGAGAATACTGAAAACTTCAGCTGAGGATTTGTGTTCATTTACAGTTGGCCACGGGAAGGCCAGCAATCTCTGCGCAGACACCAGGTGGTCCATTACTGCTATTACACATACGGTGGACAAATAGAGATAAGTCTGGAGCCCGTGTATGAAATCACAGGGGTTTCAGGTAAGTTCAAATCTAACTGATGAGAGAAAAATCTTGGAACTGAAGAAAAACTACTTATTTTTGAGCACGTATATTTTGAATCGTAAAGCCTTGCACTGATTATTTTTTATGCATAGATCTAATGAAGCACTAAGTGGGGAAAAATGGACATGTAGGACCTGAGATGGACTGTTTTTCAAGTTTTTTTTTATTCTCTAGGGAATGTGGTAAGAGGATGTACATCTTAAAAGGAGTACCCACAAGATTGCCCACAAGATTTATTGCATTGTATTTAAAGAATTTATATTTTATCGGGATAAGGGATTTCCCAGAGGGGTTATACAGCCTCAATTCTTGGAGGCTTTTGAAACTCAGCTAAATAAAGGCCAAAGCAACTTGATGTAACTTGACTTGGAGGAGGAGTTTGGGTTAAAGACCTTCTGAGGTTCCTTCCAAGGTGAATTACTCTGTGATCCTATCAAGCAAACAAAAAAAGATGAATTTTATTTCACACATCTAGTCAAAACTTTGTATGTTTGTGTGCAAGAAATGTGTTTTCTGTATGGAAAGCAATGGCTTAGCTAGTCTCATATGTAATTTCCAGGAAATGTTGCTGAAAATATTATATCAAACCACCTTCTATTTCATTAATAGCTTTCTATGATTTTAGGTGTGAATGAAAATATTACAAAATGTGGAAGTTAAATAAATGACGAAACACAAGAGCAGTTAATGACTGACTAGCTTGGCAAATGAAGCAACAGAATAGTGTGAACTATATTAGCTTAGTAGGTTGAGCTATGTATACTGCTGATAATACACTGTGCAGAATAAACATTATGGGGTCTGCAGTTCTTGCTAAAGCAGAAAGGCTGATCCAGAACAGTTCTGGGACCACCTCATTCATCACACCTATGATTTATGCCAGCTGTCAAATATTCTCTATGCAATTCTTACTGATGTCTCTATTTTCATTCTTGGTTTGGCTGATAAGATGATATCCATGCTGCTGATCCTCATTATATAATTTCTTCTGTCAACTACTTTGTGTTATTACATATATATTTTCTGATAATGTATCTGAAGGAAAATAGATGTATAAGACACTGGATGTGAAATCTTATGCTTGTGCCATTCATAATATTTCAAACTCTTCAGTAAAATATTATTTCGATTGGCCAAAGCAGTTAGAATGAGCATAGTGAAGAGGCTCTATTCCTTCCTCTCTGTGTGCACATATCTTGTTTTAACCTGGCTGCAGCCCTATATAGTAATGTTCATGGAAAACTCCATAAAGGTAATTAGCCGAGCAGCTGGAAGATAAGTATATTCAACAGCAAGGGGAAAATGAAATTAGGTAAAGGCAAAAAATCAGCCAAGTATTTAGTGATTCAAAGTCACTAAGACCTCAGCTGTTTTGGGTTTTAACACAAGAAAATGAAACTATATCGGCTTTATGTAAAATCTCTTCCATCTGGTCCAAATAGGAAGCCAAACTTTTTGTCATCTGGTTAGCTATGAATTTTTCAAACATGTTTTTCATAGATCCATTCTGAGTTTATTGTGATGCATTCCAGAGGTCATGGTAAAAGTCACTGTAAATAGATTAAATTACCATTCCTGTACAAAGAGAGGCGTGTATACTGTCACTGGAGTAATCCCATCCTATCGACTTCCCAACCTTTTGTGGTTGCTTCATATTGCAATGGGAAAATCTTCATCTTCATTTCTTCTGCCTTTAGATTTTCCTATCAAGTCATCAATCTGCACAGAGCTACCCAAATCCTTTTATTTCACAAGCTGAAACTAAAAGGACCTCAACTAAGATAAGGTCAGAGTGACTCCAGGAGATGCTTTGCATCTTTTGGGTCCTTAACAGCTGGCTTACTTGGGAATAACACTGCAAAAGAGCCCCTTGTCATTCTGAGAAAGTAAATCTAATGGTTTGCATTTCACATGTGGTGGAGAGCTTGGGGGACTGTGGGGTTGTGTGCATTCAGTAGGGCACGTGCAATTTGGCTTAAAGATTAACAATCTTTACAAGGAAGATGTAGAGCAGAGAACCTTGAAGGAAATAATAACTTGGACCTTATTTTCTTATAATTATTTAACACTCAGTGTCTGTCCTACGTCTTCTGGCCAAATGAAGAAATGGTAGCACAAACACATTCAAAATGTTTGAGGTGTTTTTTGTTGTTGTTTTGTTTTGTTTTTCTTGCCGTGTAGATTAATGAAAAAAAGGTCTCATTTTAAGGACGTTTTTGCCATGACTGTATTCATTCAGCTTCATCCAGCTCAAAGATTCATTTTGCTCTGTATCATATAGGTATGTTATAAAGTCTAATTTAAGCCTCAAATTGTTCATAGTGCTCAAGGGAGAAGAACGGTAAAAAGTAAGAGGAGATCAGATAGTGGTATGATGGTAATGGAAGACCTCGTCTCTTCTTGGTGGTCATGAGAAGCAGATAAATGCCATCTCCCAAACAAAGACTGTGACTGTCTTTTATTTGTGGTTACTTGAATAAAACTTGTCTACATAATTGAAAAGGAAAGTTTTATGATTTTCGGAAGGAGAAAGACATAGAGTTAGGTACAGAACTGCCCCTGCATTTGCTGATAGGCCTAGGTGGAAAGTTACCTTTGGGAAAGAATTTGCAATAGGTGTCATTTTAGCAGCTGATTCTTGGTTTAAGGTTTCACCATAAGAACTCACTGTACAAGACATGGAGAAATCCATACTAATATAGATGGAGTATACATGTCACTTTTTTTTTTTAGATATAAGTTCTCTCTGAGATAAGAAATACTTACTTAAAAGTTTGATCTGCATTGTTTGCAGAACTGAGTAAAAACCCCATGTGCCTCAAGATTTTTCAGTGCTCAGAAACGGTTGCTTTTGGAACTGTGAGACACTCCTTTGCATCTGCCTGTGAACAGAAACTTGCTCAAGTGCTGGAGCTGAAAATAAGGGAGAAAATTAAAGAGTTTGTGTGTGACTCAGGTTTCCTAAATAACTTTAAAACTCTAAAGTTTTAAATTTTAGAAAAACTCCAAAGAATTATTGAATAGAGAATGCTAATTGTTTTTAACCTATCTGCCAAATTGTCACATGGGTATTACATCCCACATACTGTATACTGGAGAGTATAAGTATATAAGATGTATGTGCGTGCATGGGTTTCTGTAAGATGAAACTAGTTGTATACTTTTTCCTGGGTTATGCCCAGCACATTCATTTAATTATTCAGCAAGGACATACACTACCAAGTTTTTGGGCCTTTTTCTTTTATTTCTTTTTCTTTGTAAAAACTTTGATACTTTTTGGTACTGGTTCATATAGTTGGTAGAGTACATTTAATGGGCCAAAAGCATTTTTATTACTCTTTAAAATGTTTAACAGGGTTTCTCTATTATTTCTCAACATGTACTATTTGTTTATTTCTGTATATTTTTGGTGTAAAGTAGTGACATTATAGTGTTAGGTTTCATTACCTTGGCACTGTCATCTTTAAAGATATATCAATCCTTCCATTATGTGCCCATACTTTTAGGGGCTTATATTGGGGACACGTTCATTCCCAGTGGGCCTCCCAGTACAAAAATCCCAGTAAGATGCAAATAATTATTTCCTTGAATTAAGCTTAAAAGAAATTGGCTTGGCAACTTTTAAATCGCACAAAAATCTGTTTTGAGATGATTTTTAAGAAGAAAATAGAAAAAATAGTTTTTCTTTGAACAGTTGAGGGACTGGTCGATCCCTTCTAAGATACTTAATTATCTTGGTTATAATCAGACTTAGTTTGAGACACAACTGAAGGTTCAGGCTCCAGAAGTGACATTCAGTTACTGAGTAGCTTAGCCTGAGTTTCACCAACATATGAGAAAGGCAGGTAGGCTGGACACTAAATGTAAAGAAATAGTTGTTTCATACAGCTATGGATGAAAATTGAAATGCATAGAACCTGAATTTTCTCATATACTACAAACAGTGCATATTTGGTCTTTTGAATTGTTTGAAATCACAGCAATGTATTGAGCCACTAACTGATATGTGTAACCTGTGTTTCTATTTGCAGCACTGATTGTTTTACTGTTACATGTAGGTATCCTGTCAATTAAATATGCTGAATTGTATTTGATTCAATGTATATTTTTAAAAAGGATTGGCCACTAATTAGGACTTTGTTATAAAATCCATGAGGGCAAGCTGCGCTGAAGCATTGGTTGCTTGTACTCTGAAGTCAGACATCAATATCTGTGTTTTGTAAGGCGTGGATGTTTTATTGATTCAGAGAGTCTGAGTGTGTTGGACCACCTTCTAGACATCTGGTGGGTGGCAACGCAGGCACTTTTTTTACTGCCAGAGTTCCAGTCTGTTGTACAGCTCCATAGAAAGAAACGGTTCATGGTTAAAACAACTCAGAGTCAGATTTCATTTCTGACTCTGCTTAGCTTTACCTTTCGATAGACATGGGGGCAGCTACGGCAACAAGTCCTCATCATTTGGAATCTATTTCTCATCACTATGTGTATTTTTAAGTGGATTTTTTGTGTGTTTTCTTGTCTCTCTCTTTTTATTTTTTATTTTTTTGGCGAAGAAGCCACAGCAAAAAGCCAGCAATACTGTTATCCTGCAGTGTGCACGTCCTTCTCCCAAATGGTGCTGAGAAGCCAGAGCTCTGCAGAATGAGAAAACAAGCTGACCTGAAGTTTGAGCCTGGACTCTTTGACCCCTTCTTTTACCATATGCAGAACACAGAGGTTCAAACAGACACTAGTAAGATCAGTACCTGAGTACAATGCTTCACCAAAAAGATAAATATGGCAGCTATACTTTTATGGAGAACCATGGCCAGTATTTGGGTACTGACAGCCAAATGTTCCAAGGGTCCCCAAGAGCCCAAAGCAGAGCATTGGATCAAGACAGAGTAAAAAAAAAAAAAAACAGTTTTATTTTCAGCTGCTGCAGACAAGGCCCACCAGTAAGTTCAGTACTATTTCCACATATAGAATATGTGGAAATATATGGATATTATATGGATAATATAATAATATATGGATATAACACATGGATAATATATGGATACCCATTAAGAAGGTACTGTGCTTCGACAGAGATAAACATCAAAGATGCATTCACTAGTGTTCTGGTCTTACAGAAGACAGCTCCTCACTTTTGGAACAAAATGATTAAGTTATATAGATTTCATTTTCGATGGCTTCTGCTGGCACAAAAAATCATTCCGAAATTGGCAGTGCATTATGCTACGACATTAACATAGATGCAGCATATATAAAAATCATTAACATACGTATAGATTGATAGGTACATGTATAGTTATCAAAGTTGTTAGGAGTGTAAAATAGGTAGGAGGGCACTATATAGTGCATCTTACCCAGTTTGCACAATGAATCATCCATTGTGCATTTGTTCTAGGAGAAGCCGCTGACAAGTAAGTAGGGTACAGTCAGTTACTCATATTACATGATATCCTAAACTGATGGAGGATGAGTAAGTACAGCACCAAGCGCTTTCTTCCCTGCTACAGATTTACCCTTCACGTCTTTGGTCAAACACCATGCTCTCTGGAGTGGTGCAGAGCTTTGTTCCACAGGAAAATTAGCATCCCCATAAAGCTGTGGGACAGTGCACAGACATGAAGCTCCTTCTGTTTGTCACTGTTTTCCCTGCCTCAGGAATAGCTATGATGCTTGCCTATCCTTGCATGCTTGGGATCTGCAGTATGGAATGGAATGGCTCATAAATCACAGAATATCACCTTTTTCTGATTGTTTAAGTTCTGACCCAGAAGTCACATGTTGTTGATGAAGAGCCAATCTGAGACCAGGTTAGCAAAAGAAGACATCAGGTTTCTGCTGAGATTTGGAATCAGCTGTCTCAGAAACTGTCATTTTTAATGCATGACTGAAAGCTGTATTTCAGTTCGGGGTCTGTGCCACTGACTGCCAGCTGTGATGCTGTGGAGTTTGCTGTGACAGGGTACTACTCTCTTTTCCCAGACCAGAGTCTCCAGTCAGTCTCTTGACAGTCTGCCAAGCTCTGCAACTGGAATGTGTGAAGTGCAGTTTAGAAACAGTTTCTTTCCATCATTCGTGCCTGTTTTGATCTAGTATGTGAAACAGGTCTCTGCTTTTGTTACAGGATTCTTGTTCATTCTTGGCAGGTTTAAATTCATTATATAATCTAGAAGCATCAGATGATTGCCTAGGAATGAATTGCAGATGCACCTCCTGAGATAAAGAATTCCTTGTTACAGCCATGGATTTTTCTTGGTGACTTAATAGCCATCCCTATACTATCAGAGTGGGGGTGACAAAGGGATTTGATAAAACCAAAAGCAGATGTAATCCCTTCGAAGGAGGGAGATACAGAACTGGCCTCCCTTAAGAATGATGGAGAAAGCATTTGCCCTAGCACAACCACACTGTCATGGCCATCCTTTCCTGCCTAAGCACATCTCAGGACTGCCCTCCCCAGGGATGGTCACAGCTATTGCCAGTAACAGTCTGGCTTCTCTTTTTGCATCCTGCTGTGCTGTGAGCAGACAGTGTCTGGCCGACATACCACTAAAGCATGTCACGTAGCTCCTCCTGTAGCTAATCTACCACAGATGACCACTGATCCAAGCTAATGGATGTAGTCCTTTAATTTGATGGGTTTTGAGACTAATTTGGGCTTTCATTCCTACTGTTGACATAATGGGAAAGAAGTTACAGGTGGTAATGCTCATTGGGGTGCCAACTGTTGTGCTCTTCCAAAACTTGGAAAGAACTTCTAAGAAAACTGGCATTAAATATTTTCCATCTCTTTTTTTTGTTTGTTTTTAGAATAATTTACAAAAGACAGCTGTCTGCTACTGCAACTAGTAAGCACTGCAGGAGTAAGAGCCATTAAAATGCTTAGGAACCTCCCTTCAAAAGTGCTCTGAAAAAGCTTGCTAAGCTCATACTAGACTCTGGAGGTACCTGACCTCTCTAGGTGCTCACCTGCTTGGCATTTTCTCCGGTTGTGTGGGTTTGTACCTCTGAACATTTGACCCTAATCTTCACAGGACTGAGCAACCCATCTGTTAACATGTAAGTGAAACATGTCAGGTTCTTTAAATGGTGCATTCTTGAACTCCTCAAGGACAGTAGATCATTGCACTGGGGGTCTTCAAAATGGAGCATAACGGCTGAGCGTGCAAGCTGATTCAGAGTATACAAATCTGAATGAAGCCGAGAGATTTTGCCATTGGTGTTGCACAGTAAAAAGCCCTGCTAGTAATTCTACCCAGTTGGAGGCTTCCTCAGAAAATGTATGATACATGATGAAAGTCTTAGGTTCCTCACAAAAGGAAGTCATGGCTGCTATTGCCTTTTAAAACATAGCTGGAGGAAAAGACCTTCATTTCTGAATCCTAGTCAGATTATTCGCCAAGTGAGAGGATGCCTGCCTGACTGCCTTCCTTCCTTCCTTCCAAATCTAAAATCAGAAAGGAAGTTAGAACCTAAAGTCTAAAGTCAGAACGGAATCTAGAATCAGAATGTCTCTGATCTAAAATCATCCTAGGGCCTATGCTATAGTTCTTCAGGTTTTGCTTTTGTTTAATTTGCCTCTGAGCAAAATAATAATTCTAGACTCATTGGCCTAGAGGAGAAGTATGACTTTACAGCCTAAAGAGCAGAGCTTCAACATGAGGAGAATGTGGGGTTCTCATCTCATTCCCCCCCCCACATAATTTGTGGTATTTCACAGCAACCAGTCCTTGGACAAGTTCACAGGTAAGCCCTTCAATGTGCAGGTAGGCCTAGACCTTCTTTTTCCCCTCTCCAGTAGGGTCATTGGAAGAGGGGAGTCCTAGTTAAGATGACTACCTTTCAATTAATGGATTACAGGTGGGATGAGACCACCCCATCCCCCGACCTTCTTCCCTCTGTTGGTCCCCAGCTGTTTGCACTTCTGCTCTGAGTCCCCAGACCACGGTGAGGTACTGGTGCCAGGGACAACACAAGGCTTGATAGCCCAAAGTCCTTCACTGATCCCTAGTTATCTAGCTGAAGTGACAGAGGTCTCTCCTTGAAACATATCCTGAGATAAAAGAACCTTATGACCTATGGATGTAACCAAGGTGAGAAGAAAGGCTCCTTCTTCCTAGTCCATCGCTGCATTTTGCAGAGGCAGGCATAAATTAACCCCTAGCTTTGCCTGCTTTTAGTGTACCAACTGTTCTTCAACCAGATGTTAGTGTGTGACAGATTGACTACAGGCAGTTCTATAATCAACACTCACTAAATTATTTACAGGTTTCTCTTGTAGATCAACAGTTGGCAAGAAGTTTTCTAAACCTGGCTAATATTTTATATGCATTTTCTTGAGGATAATAAATGAAAGAACATCTGTGCTTAATACTTTTCGTCCTTTCAGAAATTCTCCACGTTCCATGTGAAATGAGATCCTTCATAAGTGAGCAGTGCCTTTGAATTTCTGTAACAGCTAAGGAGGTTAATTACCTGACGGTCACAAGAAAATAACTTGGAAGACAAGGCTTCTTTGGCTATTAGATGAAGTAATTAAATTTAGTAACAGTGGTTGCTGTAGAAAAGATCCCAATGTATTGGTCATAATTCTTCCAGTAGAAAACCAGCATTTACAGGGTCTAAATGTGATATCGGTACGTACTGTGTTACATGCTTGGATATGCATGTAGCAACTATCAGAGGGTGTTGTAGGTCTCAGATGGTGATTCCCACTCTGGCTATCAAGGGTGCTCAGGGTTTTTGTTGAAGATGACTCCAATTATTACGACCGTAAAGAGCAAATTAAACATGGGTTGGCAGCCAGGAGGGACAAACTGGGGAATTAACATTATAAACAATATAAACTTCAGTCAGCTAATGCATCACAAATGGAAAAGCAAAAAGAGACATTTAGATGGTGAATTCTGTGGTAGGGGGTGGGTCTTGCCTTAAGACAGAAGGTATGTTGTAAAGGGCACTTTGAATTGTTTTGAGGGCCATATGCTAAGGTTACTTATTAACGACTGCTTTTTTCAATCTTATTTACAAGTAACAGTTGTTGATCCATAAAATGAACCAGGAAGAGCAATATGGCACAACACTTCCACAGCCTGATTTATGTTTCATCTACCATAGGTGAAAGACAACCTACCCAGTGCAATGTGAATCAGCTTTGCTATACATCGAGACTATTTTTTGGCACGGAGTAAGTCTGCATACTCAAATGTGAGAACGTTTTGTTGATATTGCCTAAACACTCTTAGAGGTTTTTGTCTTAACCAAAGTATATTTGATTCTGATAATGAACCTGCATTGTAGTAATTTACAAGGAACTGGGGGAAGGCCCTCTCTATTTTTCCTGAGTTTCCTCTATATTATTCCATTGCAAAGACAGGATATTCTACTACTAAAGGCTAGATATCCTAGCACAGGACCTTCAAGCATGTGCTGAGGGGTCTCCTGACACACTCCCCAACCCACTTCCAAATCTGGCAAATTATTCCTTTTGCTTCCTGCCAAGTTGCTGACTTCATGGGAGATTTTCCAGGACTCCTCACCTATATGACTGTAAGTAAACCAAGAGACAAGGTCTTTTACATGGCATAGAAAAGCTATATGGCACAGGAGGAGGGGAAGGATGATGTACAGTTGGCAACTCAAGCTTTAGCACTTCTCATTTTCTATTGAGAATACTAGTTGGGCAGATCAGGCAGGCGGATCATACTAGACGGACTTTTTCACTCAGTGTTTCTGGCTTTAGATCATCATCTGGCTGTCTTGAAATTGAAACGGAATTTTTTTTTTTTTTATAATTAAATTATTTATTTATTTACCAGATGGATGGCTCTGTAATTTTCTGTGATAAACTCCTGGACTTCTTCAACAGTTGTCAAACTGTGAGGACACCAGTAACTATGACACTGCAAGCTATATACCATAACAGCACAGAAGGAAGCTGCTAAATTAAAGTCACCATGTGGCCAGAACTTCTTGGAGTATCATGCCTTTGGCTTCAAGAAACATTTTTAGGCATATTAGTAGCCCTGGATTTTCCATTTTGGCAGACAAATCTGATGGTTTCATCAAAGATGTGTTCTGCATGTGTCAAAGACACTGTTTGGTCAATGTCAGAAGTTTTCACTATTTTTAACATTGTTGAACTCCAAGGTTTTTCCAGGCATAGCGAGGATATTTTCAGAAACTGTGCATATTTCAGATCACTGCATATGAGATCTTTTTTTTTTTTGTGTTGTCCCTTTGTGGTCATCTTGAAGTAACCATCTCCTTTTTCTGGGCTGAAGACTACTTATCTGCATGTATCACAGTACTAGGTGGGGCGTGCTCTTTCTATCAGGAATAGACAATCTCTGGGAATGAATAAGCTATCACAAGCATATCTGGGAATAACGAACGAAGTCAGGGAAAGCTTAGAGTTATGAACGTGTTTTATTTTTTGTCAACATTCATATGTACTGCTTCATAAAAATCTAATTCAGAATGCTAATTTATGCTAAATAAAGAAATAATCCATTCAGACACTGTGCATTTGTCACTTGTGAGCCTAATGCTATCAATCCTGGCATTGTCCTGCCTTGTGCTCCAAGAAAAAACAGCTTTTAATTACAAAAAATGATTTAATGTACAAAAAATATTACCATATTTTTTGGTTGGGGGAGGGTTGTGCTTGTAATGATATGCTATATTCCAGAGTTAGTACAGCAGCCCATCACTTGAGGGTTTCATGCTCATTTTTAACAGATACAGCAAAAATAAAAGCAATGTTTTTAATTCTGAGGTTATGGTAAGACAAACTTCCAGGTAGTACTGAATTCAAAGTAAGATTCCTGCTATGTATTTCTTATTTGTTAGCATATTTCTGTGTGAAAGATCAGAGCTCTTTTTGTCTTGGTCATAGGCTAACACATGCAGAGAACTCTAGTCACAGCCAGAGCTGGCCTCAGCATCCAGTTTGCCTGACTGGAGAAGCAAAGCTGCCGGCCTTTGTTGAAGATAACACCTTTAGCTGAAACCAAGTATTTTTGTTGCAGTTATGTGGCCAGAGAGGAGGATCAGAAAGCCTTTCTAATGTTTCCTGCATTCATGGACAGTTCTAGTGGCAAGTACTAGTAGCTGGGATAAGGGACCAAATGTTAAAACAATTATTTTTTTCCAGAAAAGGGCAAAAGAATATGCTGTCAGTTCTAGATTTCTGTTAATCTATCCTACTAAGTTTTACTAAAAAATACTAACTGTGTGGTCTGACCCTTTTTATATTATTGGTCAATATTTTCTTATCCATTGCTCCCTAAGAAAAGCTTTTAAGTTGAATAAAGCTCTTTTGCACACAGAAATTAGTCCACTGCAAGCAGAGAATAAAATGGGAATACTTCACAAACAGTGTTGGCTTACTAAATGTCAAGAAAGGAAAATATTGGTAACTGATCCAGGTCAGTAATCCATACCCTATTCTGCAGAAATAAATAAATAAATAAATGTTAAGGTGTTAGCTGTTGAAGGGCATCAGGACATCTGTGCATACATAGGGAAAGACACTTCTTCCCCATTTTTTTTTCGAGGAATGAGACAAAGCTCTGAAGCCTGAAAGCAATAAGCAATCAGTCCACACACTAGTCTTTGTGTGTAGATATTGCTCAGCAATCCTGCATAGAATGTGCAGTCCCCGGAGCAGAGGAACTGGAAGGCAGGAGCTTCAGAGGCAGGGTGGTAGCCCAAGCTAAGCAAAGAAGTGTTTTGTTTGACGTTCTGCCCAAGGTCTGTAATTGAAAGAGAAAGCTTTGACCTGTAAGAAACCCTGGGTGTGGTGGAAAGTGCTTCCTGGGCTGGGGGAAACAGGCGAGCCGCCTACACGCAGGCTGTCAGCTGCCTTGGGCATGGATAAACAAATAAGTGGTCTCTGGCTGAAAAGTGATTATGATGGGAAATATTTTGGATGGATTCATGCTTAATGATTTTCAGGATTACTCAGGTGCTTTTGTTTTAAGGCTTCAGAAAAAAAAAAAATGTTATTAAGGGCTGTGGGAATAATCTTATGCAATAAAAGTTGCTGATGCTTTAGGAAAAGCAAAATTTCATTTGGAAGATTTGCCTTTTTAAAATCCTATAAGCACAAACTAGTGTGTCAGAGTCCATTGATGGGGTTACAAGTGCAAGGCCTAACAAGTGGGTATAGTGTGACTTGAAGGGCTCCTGAAGTGCAGCATCCTTGCTTGCTGGCAATATGCTGCATCGAATGAGCTTTTCAAAATAGCCTAAAACTTAATCCAGCATGAGAGAGTCTCCCGTAAATGGGATCAATTTGGCAGGACTGCAATATTCCTTGCCCCCCTCCACCCCCCCCCCCCCTTTTTTTTTTTTTTTAATTTTATTTTATTCCTGATTAAAAATGCAGATTTTTGTGATACTCAAGCTCAGAAAATCTATCAATGTATTATTTTGCCAGGAGTATCTTGCAGGTACAGAGAAAGAGGTCTATGCAAGATTTTGTACGGACTTCCCAGCATCAAGGAATTGTACAGTTTAAACAAGTTGTACACTCTCCTTATTATTTCACAATGTAGCATTAATTTCTTCTCACAGCCTAGCTATTTCTCTTCTGGCTGCTTGAATTCAACATTTTCCTTTGTTCCCACAGACATTCCCATGTTCATTTCTTGTCTGGTACATTGTTTCTTAGTGTGTGTGCCCACAGGACAGGTGAAATCTCCTTCCTGATACCCAGAGAAGAATATTCCATCTAATCTAGACTTTTACAAAATGCCCATGCTTGTAATGATTGTGCAGCATCCCCAGAAAACTTCTGCCACTATATCACTAATCATTAAGTTAGCTGCAGAAGCTATTTTATGAGTATTTCATCACCATTTTAATTGCAGTTAGATTTCTATACGAGAGGTAAATGGAAAGTAGACAACAATTTACCTGACTAAATGTTTGCTATCTGGCTTTCTGCATTTCTGTCTTCACATCTGTGGCCACCAGAGTCATCTGGGATGGGAACTTGCTGTTTATTAGGATTGCTTGTCTCCTCATCCACAGTTTCTGTTCATACTGCTCGGTCCATCTATGCTATTTGGAAGAAAATGAGGACCTTTTATAGTCCAAAGTCTCTCTCATGAAGAGGGACAGAAGTAAGCTGTGCATGCATCCATATGTTACTTTTCACCACAGAAATTAGCAATAAATTTTGAAGAGTACTTGACTCATTTATGTCCTCTTCTAACAAACAGTCATAGAAGTATAGAATCATGGAATCATTAAGGTTGGAAAAGACCGTCAAGATCATCTGGTCCAACCATCACCCTACTACCAATATCACCCACTAAACCATGTCGGTAAGCACAAGGCCCAACCTTTCCTTGAACACCCCCAGGGATGGTGACTCTACCTCCTCCTTGGACAAACCTGTTCCAATGCCTGACTGCTCTTTCTGAGAAGAAATGTCTCCTAATTTCCAACCTAAACCTCCCCGGTGCAACTTGAGGCCATTCCCTCTAGTCCTATCACTAGTTACCTGTGAGAGAGGCTGACCCCCAGCTCCCCACACCTTCCTTTCAGGCAGTTGCAGAGAGCAATGAGGTCTCCCCTGAGCCTCCTCCTCTCCAGACCAAACAACCCCAGCTCCCTCAGCTGCTCCTCACAGGACTTGTGCTCCAGGCCCTTCACCAGCTTTGTAGCCCTGCTCTGGACACACTCCAGGGCCTCGATGTCCTTCTTGTAGTGAGGGGCCCAAAGCTGAACACAGCGCTCAAGGTGCGGCCTCACCAGAGCTGAGTACAGGGGGACGATCACCTCCCTGCTCCTGCTGGCTGCACCGTTCCTGATGGAAGCCAGGATGCTGTTGGCCTTCTTGGCCACCTGGGCACACTGCTGGCTCATGTTCAGGCAAGCATCAACCAACACCCCCAGATTCTTTTCCGCTGCACAGCTTTTCAGCCACTCTGCCTGTGGCACTGCATGGGGTTGTTGATGCCAAAGCACAGGCCCTGGCACTTAGCCATGTTGAACCTCATCCCATGGGCCCATCGACCCATCCTGTCCAGGTCCCTCTGCAGGGCCTTCCTATGCTTTGACAGATCGACACTTCACCCCAGCTTGGTGTTATCTGCAAACTTACTGAGGATGCACTTAATTCCCTTCCATATCGAAACATCCTGCATCAGAAAGTATGTTTATTTAAAATAACATCATTTGTTTGCTGGGCTATAGCTGACAACAATCTGTTACCCACTTTTTGCAAGATTTTAAAACTTCATTGAACTCTACTACATGTAGCCACATCATGCTGTTGTTCTCTAAATTTGGAGATTATGGGAGATGTTTCAGGCTCGCCTGCACGAGCACTGTGGTAGCACAGAAGCAGCATCATTACAATTTGTAGAAGAGGTTGTTTTAATCCAGAGGGCAATAGTAATATCTTAGAAACCATAAGCATCTGGTCCACAGAATACATCTAAAATATTACGTTATCACTAGTGGGAACTATGAAATGAGAGTCCATTGTAATTGTCCTCAGCAGTACTTTCTTCTGGTAAGTGTTGCAAATGTTGGTAAGCGGAGTGTATTTTTATTGCATTGTTTCATCTTCCAGGGGATTGGCGTAACTCTGATGAGTCTCATGTCTGCAAAAAGACTATTCCATTAGGGAATCTAAGACAGTAGTATCCATTATTATGAACAGTAATGTTTCACGGTTAGGTGGCTTTCTATTTACTAATTGGAAATATGTGACAGTATTCTGTTTAGCCAGCTGATCCTGGGGGTAATCTTGTTGTTTACTTATGATTTAACAAGGAATTAGAATTCTAAACATCTGTAAAATGTACTCAAAAGTATTTGACCTTGACCATATCACAGCTTTTAGTTTAATTTTATTTTTCATTCCCTGTAAAAGAGGTTTGATGAACCACAGAAACTGGCCATGAGTTTTGCACCTGCTGTAACTATTTGGAATTTGTCTTTTGTCTGTTGTAAGATACCCAAGCGTATTTACGCCAGTCTACACAGTACATTCTGTTCCCTTAGCTGCTCCAGTATAAAGTGTCTATTGCTTTTAAATCTGGTGACTTTCAGAACACTTTCACAGAATACATTTTCTTGAAAATAAAGAGAAAGCCAACGGTGTCTTGTATTAACTCACTGTCACTGGAGAAGCTGCCTGAGGACCAAGTATCATCAGCTGTCCCCATTCAGTGCAAATTAAGGGAGATAAGTTGTCCCTGGGACCTTGAGAGTTTCAACTTTTTGTTTACATTTATGGCACATGTTTTTCACATGCAAAATAATAAACTGGGGAGTGACCTCTAGTCTTACAGTAATCTTGTGAACTACCCACCTATACTAGTCTGACTGCACTCTGTTGAGCCCTGAGCATGCTGATGAGCCTTTTAATTGCCCAGAGTGGCCCCACCTGGGACTACCACCCCCCACTCACACCCTGCCCATGGGACCAGGGGCGTACTTAAGCTCAGGCCTGAGCCTCCCTTCCCTCCCGTTGAGCTATGTTGTGAGTGTCTTCAACCCTTATCTCTAGCCCTGTCTCCTGCTGCTCTTGTATGGACCTGGCTCACCCTTTGCCATGGCTGCAGAGGGAGGGACCTGACTCTGCTGGTTGTATTCAGGTACTCTGGGGGTGAGGGCATGGCTGGTGCTGGGGCAGCCCTTGGCACAGTGCAGCTGCCTGGTGCTATAACATTGCAGCTTTGCATCTTTCAGAGTGGGGTAAATCAAAAGCATGAGACGGAGCATAGGAGTGGAGTAACCAGAAGGATCTTGTGCTCCAGAGAGGTGTTTGCCCACCTGGTGAGCACACATGGTACTGGCCCTTTGCTAGGACTTTGCAGAGGTAGTGTGTAAGGTTTTAAGAGAATAAGCTTGTAGCGGAGTTGTGCTTGTCTCCAAGGTGGGTGCATAGCATATGAGATTTTTAAAATGCAATTCTGAAGTGTGGTCCCCTTGCCTTTTCTTTTCATTTCTCAAGTTAACTGGGAGTAATGGGGGAGGAGGGAGGAAAGGGCAGCTTGGGAATTCACCAGCCCTAACCTTGACAAGCTCAGTGGCCAAGTGCCGATTAATGTGGCTTCTTGTTTGAAATGTGATGGCATAATGTGTTAGACACAAATTAGTTAGACCTCAGGGTTTTTGAATGTATGAATCGGGAGGTCAGGATCTTAATCTGGAATGGGGCTTTACTACCTATTTCTGTCCTTTTGGTCAAACTGAATCTCTGTTCCTTGTTTAAAACCACCCCCAAAGAAAGTGTTTTGCATTCTAGACGTAGAGCCTTTACACGCTGCTTCCCTATGTAAAAAGGAAGTTAATGTTACTAAGACAACCCCACAGTGCAATTTTGTGTGCAACTCTTGCATCTTTGCTTACTGTCTAATGCACTTTTAATTTTCTGAAGACTGCTGTTTATTGAGGCTGGTGATCTTTCTGTGTTCAGCTGGGTACAGGCTTTTAGAGATATGTCATTGGCTTTTTTTATGTTCTTACTATGAAGTTGTTTTTTATTCTTGTATAGGCTTTCTAGGTTTGGTTTTCTTTCATGTGAAATCTAAAGGCCTTTTATTCATACTTGCTCTTTGCTTTTGGTGTATGGAAAAAAAATTAAGGCATACTTGGCTCTAATATCTCTACAGAATTAAACACTGTTAATGAATTGAAATATTTGTAACCAACCCCATCCTGGTGCATTAAACTTCCAGTTAGTAATAGCTGTGGCTTGCAGAAATATATATATATATATATATATATATATATATAATCTCATCCATATTTCATCACTAAACTTTAAAAGAATATAATTGTCTATAGTTTACATGCTTGCTGAGTGACTTTGGGTGTTAAGCGGGAGAGAAAGCTGAGGTTTGCTTCCAAAGAATTCCTGGGAATTGACTTTGAAACATGGCGTAAAGGGTAATTGCTTTTCCATCATAAAATTTTTAAAGGAGAGTGATTTTCCAGGTGTTTGATAAACACTTGGCTAAATAACATGTCTAAAGTCAAATGCTCAATGAAAGCCTATGTTCGGAAAATAACAATTGCAAATAGAGGGGAAAAAAAACAGCTACTCCAATGGCATACCACCTCACTCAGAAAGAATGTAAGGGCTTGTAATCAAAGAGTTATAGGAGTTGAGCATTTACCCGTTGCTGACTGCATCCGGCGGTGAGCTGAGATGCAATAGCAACCACTTCAGGTTTTATGGCTGAGATATTCATGCAGTAATTTATTTTTTCTTTCTTTAATACTGTTCAGAAAAAGCATTGAATATTGCAGTATGTAGCTTTCCCTAATCTGGAGATAAAAAGTTAAATCCAGATGCACCTTGGAAAAATAAAGCTGCATATTTTCAAATGCTTTCTCTGCCACTGCCTTTACAGGGCATCTCAAAGGAGTAGTAGCGTTCCTGCGTTGTGGTAGTTGTCAGTACTGGAGGAATGCTGGGACTTTCAATAGGAGAGGCCTTAAACTTCCGTTTAAGTATTTTTTGTTTTGTTTTCAAATAATGCTTTGGGCTTTTTTCCACTATTCTAAAAATTAAAATAGAATTAACATAGTAGGGATTCATATCTCTGGATTTACAGCCCTGTTTGCCTGTATTATTTAAGGCATTGAGGTGTTAACAATGAACAATTAGATATTTTTTTGAACAAAAACACACGCAAAACAAAAAACCCTAGGTAGTGTGGTTGCAGGGCAGAAGAAGTTTTATTCCTCTAGTGCAACTTCCTAAACTTTATTTTTCTCCAGGAAGTATACTTGTTTTCAGCAGTAAAACTCAAGTCTGTGGGATTCAGTGAAGGACACAACAAAGTCAACAGGGCGATCTTTTCTTGTGCTCAATACTTGTACCTGCTGGACTTTACCTCTTGGGAGGAGTGCTTTCTCAAATGCGTCCAGTGAAGCATACTCATGCCAGCCCTTCGGGCTGCTTCCCTTCCACTTGAATTCCCCAAAGAGGGCTTCAGTGGGACTTGGACGCTGCTCTCAACATCCTATCTGATACCTAACCCATAATGTGATTGCTTCAACATGAGAATATACTGTCTACGAAGGTCTGAGCGGAAAAGGTTTTGAAGGATGCCTTTCAGTATTGTAAAATGTTCTCCAGAATTGGCAGGAGCTGGCGCTCTACCGTGTAACTGCTTTTTCACCCAGGGAACTGGAAGTTAAATATAGGGATATTTTATCCATGTGATGGATGGAGATAAAAGGGACAGTTCCTTGTGTGCTGCTGCTTTTATTGTTATAATAACAGTAATAGGAAAAGGTTTAAAGGATTTCTATAAATCTAATGCAGAAATAGCTGTATTTTACTAGCAGTAGATCTCTCTCTGTACTATGCTCCTGTGAAGGCAGGATCCCACCTAAGTGCTTCTAGGTAGTGTGCATGAACGTTTGCCAGTCCTGATAAAAAAGCCTTCACAAAATTTGTCTTAAAACAGAATGAATATCAGATTTTAGGTGATGCTACTATATTGGAGGCAGGGGAAGAGAAATGTTTCTCTGATGCCCATCTTCTCCCAGACCCAGGGGAAGGTATTAGATGTGGCCAGTAGGATCTGGGAAAGCTGTGCAACGTGAAACAGATCCTTCAGAATGAAGGAGAGCAGAGGATGAACGCAGCTAGACCTAAGAGCATGCAAGGAAATGACTTGCTGCTGGAAAAGTAGCTCCTAGAGGAGCAGCTCCTTCCCTCTTGTTCTGCTCTGATTCCAGTGCAGTGCCACAACATACAAAGGGTAACATGCTGTAATCTGCGCACAGATTTTAGAGATACCTGGTCCATTAAAAAAGAGATCAGTGCAAGCGTTTACTAGTAGGGACTGCTAGAATATGTGCAGCAAGTGTACAGAGATCTGCAGCTTTATCCAGCTCAGCTAAGCTGTTTTGGGTTGGTGGCTGGAGAATACGTTGGCTTTGGGGGGATTTTACTCTTGACATCTTGGCAATATAAGGAGACAATTTTCAGTTTCATTATGTTCTAATAATAGGTGACTCTTATTTCATAATTAGTGGCTTTATAGTTAAGTATTAAAATGGGGATTTTAAAAATCCCACTTTATTTTCCACCAGACAGATGTCCTTTGTTTTTTTTTTTTTTTTTTTTTTTTGGTCTTGGCACTGGAACACAGCAAGAAAATAACTGTAATCCAGGTTCTACGTAGAGTCTCCTTGTTTCAAACATTTTAGTATTTCTTCTCCCAACTCTTACCTATACTAATAAGTATAAAGTGGCTTGAAGAAACTAATTGCTTTGTGGTCCTGGATTTGAAGAATTTCATAGCACGGCTTTTGGTAGATGCAAGCTATTTCAGTTGTTTTCTTCTGACAATGAAACCCAAGTGGTGCCCTAACATCGTGTCTGGGGCACGTGATCCTTTATCCAGTAGCCCTTATAAGAAACAAAATGCCATGGGAGTCTCTGCATTGGAGCTGCAATGTGTTCTGTGAGAGTGCATGGGGGGATAAAAGATGGCACTGGGAAGCCAAGGATCTCCCCTGTGAGAACTCTGGGGTAGGGTGTGGAAACTGGCCCTTGTTCTTTTGAGATCATTCTGGTTTTTATGGAATAGCTGGGTTGACTGGGCCAGAGAAGGAAAGACAATCTCTCTAGCCTCTGAGGGCATGGGGAGAAGAGTCCTTTCCTCAAATGACTTTTTCTTTGTATCTTTTACTGTAATCAGATACAAAGAAAAGTCACTGCTTATATACAATTTCCACTTTTTTTTTCAGTATTTACCTCTGGGTTGTTTGGTTACTGTTTTTTATACTGATAATATGTTTAAGTTTTTTCTTTCCTCTTAATAGCATTACAAAGGTTTAAGTTTCTTTATTAGATTTCTTCGTTTTAGAAGAAAAACTGCAATAGCAGGATTTTGCCCAAATGACTAGCTTTCCAAAGGTTCAGTAACCAGCTGATCGCACAGCCATTGTGTGTATTGGGAGGATATAAAATAATGAACGTCTTAAATCAGAGTATGAAGACATGGTAGCGCTGGGGGGGTGGAGGGTAGGAGATCTGGTGAGCGATTCCTGGATACATTCATAAGCTGTTCAAAATGTTTTCTTGCCAAGAATTTTCTAATTTCGAGAATGAGCTCAAGACAAAGGACCTTTCTTCTTTTCCTGATGTTGTATCCACTGGGATTCACCTGATGCAATGCTCTGTCATTAACTCATCAAAGGGCTGGCTCCTCCGAGCCTCATCAGGAGAAAGCCAGGAGACTAAAACACTGGAAGTCATCTCCGCGTTTGAAAAGAGAGCAGCAGTCCAATGGATTGTGTGACGTGGCAGATCTTGAAAGCATAGCACATAGAAGAAGGGAAGGAGTGTCATAAATACAGGGGTATTTGGCTGTTATTTTTAGAGTCGATTGACTGACAGATAACCATGCAGCAGGGATGTGTGTGGGGAGAGCTAGTGAAATAGTGCTGGAGATGGTTATAGTCTGATGTAACTCCTGCATGATGACAATTCCCTGGCTCACAGTGAGGCTTTATCCCTGACATGCAATGTTCTACATGTCAGCTTTCTTTTGTTTTCCATGGCTTGTTTCTCTTTGCTTTCCACACCAAACAACGCTGAACAAATGAAAAGGATCCTTTTATGAGATGATGAATGTCACTTGTATTTTTACATATTCCACTTTGGGTATAGGAGAAATGTGCTGTACAGTTGGGCCTGTGGTTGGTGAAACAGGTACCCACAAACAGAAGGAAACAGAATTTAAAACCGAGTCCCTATTCCTTTCCTCTGGAAGAATGTAACAGCTTCCCAGCATGGGGCCTCTCTGCGGTGGGTGGGTCACTGGTGTAGAAACCAACTCTTTTTCTTCCCCTGTTCCCCAGATCAAGGGTGACACACTTAGAAAAGGCAAAACAAGCCCAAAGGAAGATTTCAAAAAGGAAATGCGTCTTTCTATGGAGACTCCGCTGATTTTGCCTGTACTTCCATCAGGGTCTCCTCCCCTCTCCTTGGCTCTGGATAACAGTAAATAACTAAGACAGTTTTGTTCCAAGAACTTCCTTTTGCTGACTCAAGACCAAGCCTATATCCTTATTCTGATGTCTTGAGGAATACTTAGATCTTTTACCAGCATTCTGCACAAGGTTGAATTTCATCCCCTGTGACTATACAGCTGCATTTAGGGAGAACTGCTGTTATTGCATTAAATCAGTCAGTTCATGCTCTCCAGAAAGCTCACCCCTTTTCAAGGGTTTAAATCCAAGAGGGAATTCCACTAATATTAAATAACATTGCAGTACAGGAAGAATTAGAATATTTTTATCTATACCCTATTTAGGAATAACAAGCAGGAAATATACCACACTATGCAAGTCCTACATTAAGGAGCTGTAAGAAGAAGAAAATACATAAAATAGAACCCATAGCAGTGGAACAAAATTACTATTATAAAAGAATGATGACAGACTTGCTTTTAATTAAAATAACACCTGTTGGATTAAGTTTCAAAGAAATGATCAAAGAAAATACTGTAGCACTAAACAAGCCTTATAGTAAGTGTTCAATAGATCAAAACCTTTAAAAATATTTCAAAGTAGTATAAGATGTAAAAGGTGGAAAAAAAATCAGGGATTATGTTGGGATTATGCTGAAATTTGACTAAAGGACCCGCACTCCTGAACAAATAACATTACATTAAGCTAATTAGAGTTCAGAATATGAAATTGTTAAAGTTTGCTATCTCAGCTGTTTCTTTAAACTGGAAAAGGGATTAATCCATATTATAAAAATAGTTAGTGGTTCATAGGGCAGAAGCTATAAAATACTGCTTAAGGTTGGAAAAACAATAACAAAATCCACCAAAAAATGGAGTCTGAATTCCCATTCTTTGGAACTCTTAGGCATGTGAAGAGCAAATGTGCTGGACCTGGGTGCACAGCTTCGATCAGCAAGGCAACATGTACCTAGGTGCTCTGGGATGTGCCCCACATCCACAGTATTTTGTCTCCAGTTGAAGACTGAGTAGCTTAACTGAAGCTAAAAACGTTATAGGCAACAGATTTATTTTTCATCTGAGGGCATTCTTCCCCGCTGCTATTGTCCCAGAGACAAGCATTTGTTTTTATTCTTTTAAAGTTCCTCTAAAGGCTTCTGCGCTGTAAGCTTTCTTCTTTAGTGAAGAGGTCTAGCCTTCAGTTCTGAAGGCTTTCAAGCCCCGTTTAAATCAATAAGAACTGTGAGTGCCAGAAATCTGTAAGGAGAGGAGCCCGGCACATTGAAACTTGCAGAGGATGTTATGGCTGACTGCTGGCTCCTCTTGCTGGTAGAAGATGCTGAGGCAGGCAGCCAGCTGCTCTCCCCAGGAGGGAGTTAGTCCCTGGATCTCAGTTTGGGAACTGCTGTCTTAAATAATTCTGTTCAAATCCAGTGCCTTTTATGTTCTTTCCAATTCTCCGTCCCTCTCACAATTACCATTTCACATGGGAAGCGTGTACCCTTTCTTCTTGTTCCTCTCCTTTTATTGAGATGGGTTTTTCAGAACTATACTGTTGTAATGCATATTCAAACACATACATGTGCATATGCTTTGTATGGCAGAGGGAGGTAACAAGAGGCATGTTTCACCCTGACCTTGTAAAGTTAGCACAGCAAATACAAAATAAGACTGCTGCATACAAATAGGCACAACTTGACTTGATCCACATGTAGTCTGTAGACTCTTGGTTGTTAAAATGTTTTACTTGTAGTATGCTTTTTTTTTTTAAAAAAAAAAAAAAGACTGGGGAGGTGATCAGTATACCTGCTCAACAAAATAATTTCTGACAAAAAGAATATGGCAACTGCCTTTTCCTTGAGTCATTTTCTGGCTGGCTGATGGAGGATTTTGATATATGGCTGTCACAGTTAAAGGGTGGATTTGACAATCACAGCACTGCACTTCAGACACTATACCTCCAGCAAACAGACGGTAGAGAGCCATCAGCTATAATCTGTGAGTAAACAAAGACAAATGAAGTTTGGTATTGACTTTTGAAGATGGGACGTAATCATGTTACAGAACTGTAAGAAAGCCATGAAATACCATATGCTTCTGTCTGCACAGTAAAGAGCAAAGTCTAGTTAATCTGGCATAGTAACGCTGTTTCTTCCTGCATTACTGAAACCTGCAACTTTGGGCAGGAAAAACAATGTTGGGAATATAGGAATAAACTGCATGTGATTACCCTTTGTGAAATACATCGGGCTCTTTCTACAAGCAGACTTTTACCATGTAGCTCTTTGCAAGACAGAGAGAAAACTAGTGTTTGGGAAAGGGGCACGGCATTAGCTTCTAGAATGGAAAGGATTATGTCGTCTTGCCTGAACACAGACAAAAAGTGAAGAGATCACACAATATTTGTTTTTACCACTGGATAGCTTATTTCATGTGTCTTGTTGCAGTTCTCCTCGACTGACAACATACAGCATCCAAAGGAATTGCAGAGCAATAATGTAGTGCTCAGCGCTTTGAGGTCAGGAAGGTGAAAGCATGCTGAAAACTTTGCCAGGAGGCTTGAGCATTTTTGTGGTTTTGTCTGTTTACCTTAGCAATGATAGAAGATTTAGGCAATTACCCGGCAACCTCAGACAGTCTCATTTGGAAATACTACATCTCCTTTACAGTATCATCACCGTGAGCTCAATATTTTGAGCATCTTCATTCAAGTGTTGTTTTAATGAGGTCTCATGTAATTAGGAGTTAAAGAATGGTGGCTGAAGTGATCCGTTTAGAAAAGATTAGTTGGAGGTTGTGAAGAGGAAGCTCATGCTTTCATTAGAGCTCAGTCTAGGGCTGAATAGCTTCTGTGGCTGCTGATTCACAGCAGTTCTGAAGGGCATGCCTCTTTGAAGAGTTGCTGTATGTTTTCAAGGAAATTGGTAAGCAAGTCTTGCTCTTTTTTGGCTGCACACTGGCATTGTAGCAGTATAGCACAAATCCTTGACTCTCTTATGCTCAAGATATCTCATTATTTTTGTGCTTCAAAGAAAACCACAGTTTTCAGTCTCTCAGTTCTCCGGTGTGAAGCAAAGGTGTTCATAACACCTCTTTTCTCATTGCCAACTATTTCACTTTACAGCACTTTCTAGTTCTGCTAAACCTACCTTTTGTTCCTTTTCTATTTATTTTTGTCTCCTCTCCCCTTTAATCTCTATTACTTCCTGAGTTTTCCCCCACTTTGAGATCTGTTTTCTAGGTTTCTCTTGCCAGTGCAGCATGGGGTAGTTATTCAGCTGTTTTCTAGAAGAGCAACTGCTTCTATTTGTCTCTGTCTTCCCTTGTTTGTCTACAGGAGGAAACAGAAAAGGGGAAACCAGTTAAGAAGTAGTGTCTTCTCAGAGAGAAGCTTTAGGCTCACAATAGACAATGTATCTGCATTATAATGAGCAGAGGCTAAGTTACAGACCAAAAAAGTGTGGGTCATGAAGTGACAACAATAACTTTTATATACAGGTTTCACAAAATAGCTGTTCAGAAATATCACTGAAGCAGACTTTGTCCTTAGACTTCCACAGTTTTCATCTCTTGTCTCAGCTAACAATAAATCTTTCTTTCAGTAGTTCATCCCTCCTGGCTCTGGTTTTGACTGAGGTGTGTGAAAAATAGAAAAAATGTCTACAGTGTTGGATCTTTCCAACACTGAGGTTTGGGCCTAAGAACACAGGTGCAGTGAAAGCAGCTCTCCTCCCTCGCTGGAGCTACTTTGCTCGCTCTTCCACGTAGCTGCCTTAAAACGTTAATGCAGTCCTTTCTGTCTTTAAGTTACATGCTCTGAGCCAAAGGGGAATGGACTAGCTTATGAGGATATGAACGTATTAATCCTCTCAGAAACTGAGGGCGTGTATTAACTCCTCTAAGTGTGGGAAACAGAAGCTATCCACGAGGCTGGGGTAACGTGTGTCTATACTGTCAGTGAGCGTGGCCTAGGATATCTGCAGTCCAAATTGGCTGCTGCTGAGGACTTAGTGTTCAGACCAAGGCACTCAACCTGGCTTCAGCCTAACCTGGTGCACGGGGTGCAGGTGGGACCCGAAGCCTGTTAGCTGTGCCCCTGGGATGCTTTTCTGGCTTACTGCTTGCAGCCTGTGTGCTGGGATCGCTCCACAGCTTGCTTCAGTGTACTCCTGATGCATGGTAAAACATTACTGTAGTTGCATGTCAAGTGTTCCCATTCTGAATTCACCTTTCTCTCTGAAGTTGCAAACTTCATCACGTGTTGTAACAGGCTAAATTGCGCTCAGAGACTTTTAATATGATAACCAGATCTGCTGATCACTTACTGATCAATTGCAGCAAATGGGGAAGCTGTGGTAAAATAGTACTGAGGTCAAACACTGGGCTGAATTTTTACTGTTGTGCCTGCAAGGTGCTGTGGGACAGTGCTGACTGCTTGTGAGGTGTGGTATGACTTACAGCAGGAACATCTGCAGTGGGGACTGGTACAGCCTACGCTTAGCAATGAATTACTGCCGATGCTATAAATGCCACACAACACACAGGACAGTTTGGGTTGGAAGGAACCTTAAAGACCATCCAGTTCCAACTCACTGTCATGGGCAGGCACAGGTTCCCCTAGGCCACGTTGCCCAAAGCCCCATGCAGCCTGACCTCGAACACTTCCAGGGATGGGGCATCCACAGCTTCTCTGTGTAACCTGTTCAACTGCCTCACCACCCTCAGAATCATGAATTTCTTCCTGATATCTAACCTAAATCTACCCTCTTTTAGTTTAAAGGCATTACTCCTTGACCTATCACTACAGCCCCTGACAGAGTCCCTCCCCAGCTTTCCTGTAGGTACTGGAAAACCACTACAAGGTCTCCCCGCAGCCTTCCCCTTCTCCAGGCTGAGCAACCCCAACTCCCTCAGCCTGTCGTCGCAGGAGAGGTGCTCCAGCCCCTTGATCATCCTCGTGGCCCTCCCCTGGCCTCACTCCAGCAGCTCCACGTCCCCCCCGCGCTGGGGCCCCCACGGAACGCGGCACTCTCCAGGTGGGCCCCCGTGAGTAGCGGGGGCCCGGCTCCTTTTCGGAGGGGCCGTTCCCTCTGCTCTCCGTTTCTCACTGAGGGGGGCCAGGGCGTCGCCTCGCCCCTCTCGCAGCCCCCGGGGCCGCGCAGGGCCCTGAGGAGGCGGCGGCTCCGCGCCGGCCGCCCGCGGGGGGGCGGCGGCCGATCCTCGGCGGCGCTGGGCGGGCGGGCGGGCGGTGCGCTCACTAGTGGGAGCTGGAGAGGGCGAGAGGAGGGGAACGGCAGCAAAAAATAAATAAATCCCAAACCCAAGTGGAGCGGCTGAGGCGGGCGGCGGCGACGGGGAGCCCCGGTAAGGCGAGCGGGGAGGGGGGAGGCTGCTGCGGGGTGAGTGGGGGGCTGCCCGGTCACTCGCGGGGGGCTTGGTCGGATCGTGCCCTGCCACAAGCTCCCGGAGCCGGTCCGTTTCGCTTCATGGCAGGGGGTGATGGAGAACGGGGTGAAACGGGGCGGGCGGTGAGGACGAGTCCCCAGAAGGCGCTCAGCGTGCTCCCGTTTGCAGCTCGGATGCTTCCCAAGGGCTGGTGTCTTTACAGCCCCCGTTGATTTTCTTTCCTTTCCTTTTTTTTTCTTTTTCTTTTTGATGAACTCGTCTGATTTGCCCCCTTGACCCCGTGTAAACTTTCAGCACCTGCAGCGTGCTGTGGCAAGGATTTGGGGGGGCTTTAACTTTGCCCTGTGTCAAAACTCACAGCTCCGTTTGATAGCACCTATGTCTTGCATAGCGATAGGTAGCGAGGAGCTGGTCCCTGTTCCCCTCCGTGCCACTCACGGTTCCGTAAGCTTACAGCGCTTCCTCAGTCCTCTCCTTTTCAGCCCGGAAAGCTCTCTTTCGCTTCATTTAAAGCTGATCTGAAGGGGAATGGGTGCAACCATCGCTAATTTTGAGAACGGCCCGCTCTGAACCGCAGAGGTGACAAAGTTGGGATGCGGAGGGCTACGTCTCAGGGACTGACTCGTGGAGGCAGCGTGCGGTGACTTGACAGCGGCAGCCGTGAGACTGCCCGGGGAGGACGGGCTCGCCTCTGTCAGCAGCGGCACCGCTCGCTCCTGCTTGCTCTTCCTGACAGGGGTGCGTTTCTTTCAAAGTTATTTTGTAAAGCAACCAAAAAACCAAAGCGGCGTTCTACCATTAGAGCGGCATGATGAATTCATAATATACTCGTAAGTTCTCTGGTTCGCGTGTTGAAATTCCGTTTGGTTATGAAACACTTGCCCAGTTATTTGGAAATAAGGAACCCATCACAGCAAATGCAACCCACAGGCCTTGGGTGCCATCCCGCAGCCTGCTACCCTGCTTGGCTTCAGCTGAGCTGCTCATGGGTGATACTTGTGCAACTGGGCGGAAAACTCAGTCCTTTGGGATAGTTGTTTCAATATTTATTGCTATATATTTGTCCGTGTGCATCGCTGAAATAATACATACATACATTCAGTCAACGTACTGAATGCTCCAGCTTCAGCTTGGCACTTAAGCACGTGCTTAATTTTAAGGGAATGAGTGGGTTTGCTTTAATTGGTGTGCTCGTGTAATTGAAGTGATGCGTGTGCTGGATGCCTTGCTGTGCTGAGGCCAGAGTGCTCCTTGCTTTGCAGCACCAAGCCCTCAGGTCCTGAAACTCCCTTTTAAAGAGGTTTGGTTGGTAATACTGTAAACGGACAGATTGACAGAGGCTGTTCCCAGAATCTCATCTTTCTTGCCTGTTTCTGTCATTCTTCTGTGTGTATTGTTTCTTAGAAAACAAGAGGTTCAATACGTAAGACATAATATCTGTTGCCAGGTGCAATGAAACAATGAGAGGAAGTCTGATGCTCAGGTGGGAAATGATGTGTTACTACTCCTGAGAAATAAGATGAATGTTTTTTATTTTTATTTTTTTTACATGAACATTTATGTGCTGCTCTATTTCTTAACCACTGACTGCTTGCCATTGACTACAAAGCAGCTACCTAGAGTGTAAATCCTGTGGAGACGGGACTGCTTTGCATTGTCTGACATCCACAGTGCCTGATGGAGTGAGCTTTGGGGTGAGGGGTGGGACCAGGTGTGTGTGTGTGTGTGTCTGTCTCTCTGTCCCAGAGAGATGAAGTCATTTATAGCCTTTTGGTAGAGCATGGAATAAAACAGAAAAGTCTCCCCTCCCTAAAAGGGGGTTGGAACTAGATGATCTTTGAGGTCCTATCCAACCCAAGCCATTCTATGATATTTTACATATTATCATTTGGATTTTCTTTATTTTTAAGACATAAGCTACTATATTTATACTCTTTGAGCTGAGGATTTGGCTGCTGATTAGCAAAATTAGGAGGAAAATGAATAGAAAACATTTTTGGGTCTGAAGTTTTCATGTACCAAACCAGTTTCTGCATCAGTACGTGTTTCAGACCGGATTTGCTTCTGATAAGTGGATAACTGCTTTATTCTTTCTGCTTTGTGTCTTGTGGAGGTAGCAAAAATGTAACAGGGGTTATCCGATAAGGTTTCCAAAAAGTCAACCAATTGTGACATTCTGATGATATCTGAAAATTAGATCATGCTTTTTATCAGCAAGCTTGCTCTTTTGAGTGTATGAAAGGAAGAAAGATTTCTCTATGATTTCTGTAAGGGATGGACTTTTTTTTGTAATAAGGAAGTGATTTTGAGGTAACTAAAATACTTCATAAAGTAGTGTTTGATTACACTATACTGGGCTTGTCATGCATTACATTACCGAGTTTACTTTTCTCTGCTTAAAATGCCAACACCTCATCAAGCTGTAAAGAAATTCCTGCGTGATCAATTATTCTTTATGATCGGTTCGAGCCTTGTTGTGTGTGTACAAGCAGGCGTGTGTGCTTCCATCGACAGCGTGCACGCAGAGGTGCAGAGCTGTGTCTCTGGCACCCAGGCAGTATGTTTTGGTTGCTCTCATCCATGACATGCTGCGGGGTTTTGATAGGAAGCCTGTGTTCTTATGTGTCGCATTTCCAGTCTGGGTTCCCTGGTAGGCGAGCGGAGAGTTCCTGCTTCAGCCTTTGTTGCCACAGGGCTGTATTTTCAGTCCAGCTGCCTGCTTTTCTGCCACTTGGCAGAGTGAATATTTCTTAGGCCTCTAAACCTTTGTCAGGTTTGGTTATAATTGGCCAGTAGGTTCAAAACTTGTTAGCGAGGGGCCGGCAGACTGCTTTATCCATAGATAAGCAAGTCTGAACGTTTCCTTGTGAAAGCAGGCGGAAAGGGTTATTTTCCTCATCTAGTGGTGAAATGTCCAACAGGGAGGGTGTTTTCAGCAGACTTAATTATTGTTTTGAGCCCTATGTGGCTGATACGTAGTCATCTGTGGTGGCTTACAGGACTGCAGGTATGGGTCCACAGAGCATGCAAAGTTTGAGGAGATGGGCACAAACCGCAGAGTGTAATAAAGAGCAAAGACTGGACTAGCGATGCGGGTGCAGGGAAGAATGCCCTGAAGGTAGGTTCTCTGTTTAAATCTCCCAGAAGGATATTTTTCAAGCAGTACACGAACTGTAAGTATGCAGGGACTTGCATGCATGCTGATCTTCAGAGTTTTTTTCCCCCGGAAATTGATTTTATTACATGTTGAAAATTAATCCAGTGCTGACGTCAAAATAAGTTATTAGGAACCTCTACATTTTTATGTCATTAAGCCAAAGACTGTAGTTCCGCTAACTGGTATGCATAAAGGCACGCAATTAAAATGTATGTTCTTTAAATCCACCTCTTTCTGTAACAAATGTAAAAGTTCCTGTCTGAAACAAAAGCAAAATTTGGTTGGTATTCAGAAGGATTTTATAGGTGAAGCCCAATATCCAAAATGGGCTGTATATATTTATAAAGCAGCCACTTAAAAGTTTTCAAAAGGTTACGCTATCCAAGATTTATTCCCTGAAGCTACAAATGTATCTGCTCATGCACAACTTCACTGGGGAATACTTACGTGAACAGAATTATGCACTTGCAGGTTTGTAGAATCAAGACCTTAATTAGCACTAGGTTAATTTCCCTCCCCCCCTAATTAAAAACAGAGGTCAATTAAGGATCAGATGAGACTTTACAACTATCTTCCTTACCAGTAATAACTATTCTGATACATTTCTCGATTTCAGTATCATCTCAGACCTTTTGTCCACCTTGCTCTCCTTTATTCTTACCAGTTTTGGCCAAGGAAGTAGTCGTAGTTAAAAGCAGACTGTAGAAGTGAACTGTTGAAGCACACACTATTTATTTTTGGGGGAGGGAAGATACTGTGAGCAAAATAATAGATTTATTCATACTGGAGTGATAACATGTATGCGATGAACAGAGTCTGGCTAGTTTTTTGTTTATCTTATGTATGCAAATACATCTTGATCTGTAAATTGAGTCAAATATAATTTTCATCTTCTTGTGTCTGCCAATTTCTTTTCCCCATCAGAAGTGGTGATGAATTGACATACACAAATATGCACGTAAAATGCGGTGCAGAGGGTATAGATATACATGCAGGCTAAATCGTTACTAGTCAGATTTGATTCAGAGACTGCTGATTGTAGGCTCTGTACGTACGTGAGAAGATTTGGACAAGGCAAACAAATTCTTGCTTCTGTGCCAACTGTATTGCAAAGTCAGGACAGTGTGATGGAGATAAGGCTAATTAGCTATTTGCATTTGCTACTGAAGTTGGATGAACATTTTTTTCCTCGTTACTGGATTGTTATGCCTAAAGAGAAATTCCCTGTTGAGTTTGTTGAAATGAATGTAGCAAGACTTTTGTAGCCTGCAGAAATACAAATAATTGCATACAAGCATCATAGACTTCTTTTATTCATAGGCAAGGCTTGTAGGGTCTTGTCCTCCTGGGGACTTGAAGCAGAGAAATCCTTCAAGCTGAGCCAGGTCCTGGTGCTTCAAGGAGATGACGCGGGGCTGGTCCCTAATGGCTCTGCATCTCAGCTTGTCAACTAGGATGCAGGCACAAGTACCCCTCAAACAGTTTGGAGATGCTGGGTCAGGAACGAGGTCAACTTCAAGCTGCTGATGTTGATGGACAGAGTGAAACTTCAGCTACTCAGAAGACTGCTTTATGCATTCCTCTGTAAAAATATTAATGATACTGTCTTTTTCCTTTATTCACAAGCATTCCCAGTCAGGCATTCAGGACTGCTATATCCGACACCTTGAAGCTGTTGTGAACAGGAAGCTTTGAGGCTGTTTTGTGTTTAGGGTTTAAAATATAATTTCTGTTTGGGAGACGGTAAGAAGTCTGACTTACGATTGCTAATGTGATTTTGTGTGTGTGTTCAAACTGCAGTCTGCCTAGCTCTGTGGTTTTCACAGGATACCCATCGCTGTCACATGAAGTGAGCTTCTTATGACAGGAAACATTCCTCCCACGATATTAAACTCCTTTTTAAAGTTTACTTTGGCACAGATATAATTGCATTACTATAGCTAAAGAGCAAAACCATTTTCCTCTAGAATTTTGGCATTAATTGGAAATGGATGGTAAATTCTGGGGATTTATTTAGGGTTAACTCTATTTAAGTAGGGCGTGTAAGCTATGCCTGTCAGCAGTGTATGAGCAGCAATGGCATCACATAGATGCATATTTGTGTTTTATGGAAGAAATAGGATTTTTTTTTTTTCCTGACAGCTGTTGCAGCAGCAGGCAGATCAATATTTCTGCATTTGCAAAGGTGGATGAGAACACTGAACTTGAAGTTAAATATTTTTATTTAACATTAGTTTAGTCTTGTCTACAAACAAGCCAGGGGTACATACCCACCGCCACTTACAGTGGGGTTTATGTTGCACTGCAGGGCTGTTCACCATAATAGGGACGCTGCTGAGGGAGGACCTGCAGGGACCAGTAGTTCACTTCAATGAAAAATGAAAGGACATAAAGATAACCTTTAACATTTCTGCTCCAAAATCTATTGGCAGGGAGGGCGTTGTCAAGCTTTTCTGTAGCTGCATTATGGATTTTTTTTTTTTTTTTAGGACTCTTTCATTTTGAGTGAAGTTTGCTCTCCTGACAAGAACTGACATGTGATCTGCACGACATGCAGGCTATGGTTTGAATGAGTGTCATTTTCTTATAACTTGCCTTTTTTAAAGGTTTTGTGGAAGTCATTGGTTATTGGAGAGTCAGGGCTTTCTTTTGAAAAACAGAAGCAAAGCGAAACAAAGAATTCCTAGTTGTCTTGGTTGTAAAGCTTATTCTTATTTTTTAAGGCTTGGTTCTGAGGCGCTTGACTTGTGTGTTTAATGCCATAATTTGTGCATAAATGTGTTTTGCTAGTCTTCTGCAAAAGAGTAGATTTCATATTTCATGTAGGACTGAATTTTTTGATTCACCTTGCAACATGATTTGGGTGAAGAAATGAGAGCCTGACAAAAGGGTTTGATCTATTTTTATAATGCCCTTATGCTCTCAAATGCTGTACATATATTTGAAATTATTAATCCCAAGGGCATTTCTTTCCTTAGTAGCATTTCATCTGCTTCTGCGAACCATTCTTGGCACTTCTTCTCATACTGCAACTTTAATAAAAACTGACTTTTTAAATGGAGATATTCTTATGGGTGTAAGCATGGATGCTAAGTCTCCTTAGAAGTTGGTGGGACCTTTGCCTGCAGGAGTTGTCTTCCATGTATTGAAATAGTCTTTAAAACTTTTTTGGTGCTAGTCATACTGAGATACTGGCCTTGGCTCAAAGGTGTAAAAAGTAAACTACAAATATTCCAACGGATTAAATGCAGTGCTCTGAAGGAAATTACTGATTTGATGGCTGAGTTAAACTTTTAGAACTGCTTTATCGTAAAGCTAAGGGCCTAAGTGAGCAGCCGGTTTGGGAACTTTATAGCAAATGCTCCCACCTAGCTGTGTTTGTTTTTTTTTTTTTTCTTAAATCAGTTTTTTTCCATGTAAGATAGGCTCTAAAGCCCAGCAGGTGGTGGGAATGTGCTTGGTCTGCATCAGTGTGAAAACACCTTCCATGATTTTCTATCATCCCCAGCTGTGATGTGAGATAAAATAGTTGAACCAGATGATCTTAGAGGCTTTTTTTTTTTTTTTTTCCCCCCAGCCTAAATAACTTCGATTCTATAGCCCCGGATGCTGTTTGCAGGCAGAGTGAGGCAATTGGGTGAAGCCTGAGTTGGCCCAGTTGGTTAATGCAGAAGTGAATGGTTGAAAATAGCCTTCCTCAAATTCACTTCTCTTCTCTGCAACTCCAGAATAAAAAATACTTTCAAATGGTGCTTGGCAGATGCCAAGGGGTAGAGAAGGAGGGCATCTGAATATTTTGTTGTGTGCAACTAATATCTGAAGAAGACGTATTACACTGAAAACGGAGGAAGAAGGCCCCCAGGAAGATGCTGTGTTTGGATCTTCTCCCCAGCAATAACAATACGGGTTGTGCAATATTGCTGCTTTTGGCTCTGGTGTTATGAGCAGACGGATAATAACGGTTTGGCACACAGGATTTAACGTGATGGGTAGGTAACGCTGCTGCTAGGTGCTGAGATCCTGTTGGACTGGAGTGAAGCAAGGTAGGTTCGGTGTACTGAAGCAAATCCTGCCAGTTGTCTGATGGTTCAACCATGCTTCTGTGAGAGGCGATAGCGAAGGAGAGCACTGTCAGCCCAAGTCTGGAGTGAGAAAGCAAACAGAAGAATTTGCAGGGGAAGGTCAGGACTGCTATAGCTTTTGTTTTCCACACTGGCTGAGGACATGGGGGACAGGTTACTTGAGGCAGCAGCTGTATATATGTGCTACTAACACACAAATCATGGCAAACATTTGAAAGGATTATAATAAAATCCTTGAAATAAGTTCACAGCGTTTCTTCTCATCCCTGGCTTTGGTGCTGACCCTTTCCTTTTGTCTGCACATTGAAGTATAGAAGTCATAGCTATCATGTGGCCATCATGTAATGAAAAAGATGATTTTATATAGGTTGATTCTCTTCTGAAATGACTACAGACTGCAGTAAAATCATGCTTAAGTTGACATACTGGTCTAGCAGAAAAAAATCTGCCTCTTAAATAGCGTTGCTGTCCTTGGGAGCAGTTGCAAACCCAGACAGCCTCTTCAAGAGTGACCACTGGCAGATCACCACTGGTTTGGTGGCTAGATTTCAAAGCATGCACGTGCATCTCTGGTGCTAGCTGGCTTTGAGCTGGCTGAGTTTTTGGCACCTTTAAAAATGCAAGATTACCTCTTTTACTTTGCCTGTTTACTGCAAGATTTAGTTCAGATTTGTAAGCCCTTTGAACTGTCCCAGGTAATCTGTCTTTTCAGAGAAAAATGTGCTAACTTACAAGTGATTTTTCTCATTCTAACAGATGTTGATCCAGTTACCCTCTTGCATCTAGAGAGAACATGTAAGGGGACTAACCACCATAATTAGTGGCTTTTCTTTGTGTTGTTTTCTTTTTGATGACTGGAAATCATCGCAGAGCAGTTAGAGCAACTTTGAACTACATCTTGAACCCTGTAAGCCATATCATCGAATAAGGGGAGGTACAGAGAAGGAAGAAATAATACACAGATATCAAAAGTTGTGGGAAACTCCGCACAGAACAACCTTTTCCAAATTACATCTTTCTCTAAAGTATGTGAGGAGAAGCATAGGACCCACGGGCCGTATTCTTGAAAATGCCTGTATGTGAAAGAGGGCTATGAGGGTGATTTTTATTCCACTGTGAGGGATCGCCAAGGACATCACGTATATCTATGTGCTAATCTTTGCTGAAGGAGGAGGGAAGCCATATGATGGTGACAGTGACGCTGTGCGTTTTGGGGTGGGATGGGTACATGCAGTTCTGGGCCACACCACAAGGGATGCATGTGTGAAGTCATTCATCTCAGGGCTTTGTTGCATTTTTTTCCTCCTACAGCTTTTCAGCCCACACACAGCTTTCGGCTACAGACGCTGCCTTTTCCAGCAGCTAGCCTATTGCACAGGAAGATGAGTATGAAGTAGGAGACTTTCTGAACGAACTGATATAGTAAAGCTCTCTGTGCATTATTCTTAAATCCTGTGAGCTTGTTTCAGAGCATGCGGCTATAAACCTAGGATGTCTTTGTCCCTCCTTTTATTTTCTTAATTGTCCTCAAATATGGTAGAAATACAGCTCTGGCAGAATCTATGGCTGGACAGGGAAGACAATTAGTGCAGGCTTTGCCTCCCCTTTACTTTTTTAAAGCAGGAAAACAGGTTTTCTATGGAAACAGAAAAGCTGCTAAATGCTTGTTTAGCAGCAAAATGAGATGAATATACTCTTGAGAAACCTTTACATTTCGTTAATCTATGCAGGCCAAGTTTTAGATTTGTAGCAAGATAAACAGGTGGTTTTGTAGTTTAAAACTGGTACTAATGACCTTTAAAAGACTGCTCCTTCTCTACTTCTCTGACTTCTGTAATGCCAGGATATGCACCACAGTTGACAGGTTAAAGTCAAAGACTTCTATCGTTATAAATGTGTAATTTGGGGGATGCAAACATTTTCATTTTTTTAAGATCAGTTGTTTCCTATTAATATAGGCTGTTACATGCACTTCTGACATAGTTTCCCACATTTGAATCCATTCATTTCTTTATGATGTTTCTTCCGCATGGCTCTGAAAGGGAAAATGTTTTGAAAGGAAATGTTTTCTAAGATGCTTGTGTATCTGGGTTAAATATTTATGTGGCGTTTGTTACTTTAATGCACCAAGAGTGAACTTACATTATCTGCTGAAAGAAACAAAAAGGAAAAAAAAAATCGAAACAGAAGTTTTGAAAAGTACCCTTTAAAAATCATTTCATTTAAGTATAATTAAAATATGTTGTAAAATGTGTTGCAAATGATAACTCCTTAATTGAGTAATGAAAAATAAAATAAATGGAATGTCTCTTTAATGAAAGAAATAATGAATTGATGGCGGCAGTTCTGCTGTTCTGGTAAAATGTTATTTCCCTTTTATGTGACTTTACCACTCTTCTTCCTGCGCTGCTTCAGTTCTCTTCCAGCCACTAACTTCTGTCCCCCACAGCCCCCTCTCTCTCCACAATATTCCTCCCTGAACAAAAGCCGCCAACTGCTGTGCCTATTGTCAGTAAGCCAGTGTCGAAATTTTCAGCTGCTGTTATTGTTTAGATGAAGTTCCTTTGCGCAGCATGAGAACTCTTGTTGAGTATTAGCTTAGCGGCAGCAATCGTGGTCTGTAATGATAATACTCTCCCATCAGATGATAAATGTTTGCTTATAACAGCTGTTTTACATATTCATTAATCAAGAAATACTCTTGACACAATGATAAATACAACTTGAATTCTTCCTTAAGTGTGCCATGTACAAATAATGTAATGCTGTTCATCAGGGAAAGGATGATAGATGGACGGTAAAGCTCATAAAAGATGCTAGGGATGCAAGTCAGACAACAGCATTTTCTTCACCACGTTTTTGTTGAAATTCGGTATGTTTTTGTCTCTCCAGTTCCGCAGTTCTGTGGTTTGCTTATTTCTGTGCACGAGTCTTTACGATTGCATCAACACTTATGGTTTTCAGAAGCTGGAAGAAAGCTTTTGGCATTAGTGCTGCATTCATCGATCTTTCCAGGGATGGAAAGTCCTGGGTGCGTCATTTAGATCGAGGTGGCTGACCAGAGTGTGCAACAGCTCACGTGCAAGGGACAGCCCAGTGCCCACAATGGCCTTGTTACCAGCACAGTGTGAGTGCGACCAGATTGCATACGTAACCTCAGTGGTGAAACTTCCATTAGTATCAGCTGTCCTTGCTAGTCCTGGCTTAATAGGTTATCATTGTGAGGAATGCCTCCCGACTCCTCCTTGACAGTTTCATGCAGTGTGTGTTAGAGAACAGCCTACGCACAGCAGGAGTTAGCTGGAGTCTTTTTTTCCTCTCTTCTGGCATGGCAGAACCAACAGCAGCATTCACTTGTGCCCATTGTTTGAGGCAAGAAGAAACATATGCAAGCTAATACATTCTGCTTCTTCACGAGGAGCAGAGAGAATGCCTCTCTATGCCTCATTTATTCCTCGTGGCATAGAGACCAGTCATGTGGGCTTTATTTCTGTAGTTTTCCTTTTCTGATCAAGATTTTTGAGGCACTCGCACTTCCTTCTGATCTGCTTTTGAAGGTAATACTTGGGCCAGATCCTCAGTTGCGTCTCTGAGCTTGTTTTAGTGTGTTTTCCATTAAATGCATATTCTGTGACTACTACAGTTTGGCATTTGCAAAGCCTGTGAACTGTGCCCATGGAAGCCCTCTTGGTTCTTTGTGCAGTACTGTTTCATTGTAAAGTTATCTTTAAAGTTGCAATATTTGTTTTTTCCGTAGGGGTCCATCCAATACTGTAATTGTCCAGGAAACAAGACCTCATACTACTGAGAATGTAATTCATGTTGGGTGAGAGCTTAGTTTCTCAGTAAACTCTGTCTGCCTTTAGTACTTCTTGAAACCATTGTGTGCTTGCAGTAGGTGGTCATCAACATCTGCTGGGGCCAGCAGATGGGACCAACTAACTGACCAACAAGATTAATATGATGATTACTCATTGAATGTGCCCATTTTTCTTGGATTTTCCAAATAAAACTTGGTATTGCTTGGTCTTTTTGAAGCCTAGGTAACTACAGATATGCATAAGTCAGCTTAATTTGTTTCTTTGGGTTACTCAGTTCTTGTGGGCAGAGGCAGCAGGGCTTGAGAGATTGTAACAACTGGTGTTTGAACTGGGATGCCTCTGTACCTCCTGTTGTCTCTTCTCTCCCTTGATGTATTTATGATCCTCTCTGGGATGTGGAGGGATCCAGTCTGAATGTAGTCACAATGTGCACGTGGCGAACCAGTAAATGCAGTGTTTGGAAGCAGGAGACTAGCAATCACCACATGCAGTTCAGCTGGCCTTACAGATATGTCTGGGCATGAATGCTACATGTAGAATTCATCTTGGTCCTTTGATGCTTGTACCGACTCCAACATACTTAGACTGACACAGTAAACACTAGGAAATCAAAAATGGGTTTAGTTTTGTTACCACCATCTAGAAGATGTACGTTTCCAGTAGGTTCATGCAAATGAAGGGCTCCATTAACATGCACTTGTTAGATGTCATTGCAAGACTGCTATTATGTAAAGTTTCTCTTTTGTGAAATCGGTGTGTATGTAGTATTTCAAAACCTTCAACTGAAATGATACATAAAAGCAGTAGGAGTGGATGGACAAACTGATTCTTCATTGTTAACTTTATTTCTGTGACCATCTCGAGAAAGGATTGACTGAATTACACAAATAAAACTGTCTGGCAGAATTTGTGCTTCTTTCAGTGTTAAACTGGACTGCACCCCAAGGCCTCATTAGCAGGCTGGGGGCACAGAGCAGCATACAGAATCACAGAACTGTAGGGGCTGGAAGGGACCTCCAGAGATCATCGGGTCCAGCCCCACTGCCAAAGCAGGTTCTTCAGAGCAGGTCGTCCAGGTAGGCGTCCAGACGGGCCTTGAATATCTCCAGAGAAGGAGACTCCACAACCTCCCTGGGCAGCCTGTTGCAGTGCTTCCTCACCCTCAGAATAGAATTTCATGCTATTTAGGTCTTTAGCGTGTTCCCTTCCTTTAGATTTAGTTCACGTGGGCTGTACACTACAGCACTTAATGGAGGGGAAGAACTGAAGAGATGGTAAATGACAAAGATGGAGTGTTGTAAGCCCCATCTCCTTAGGTTAGCAGGCTATAATATGGAGTGTGTGTACGTAGTTTCCTTGAAAAATATCTAGAGAACTTGGCCAAACAATTTGACAACGTGTCTGTAGATGTGGGAGTGTCTTTTTGGCTCATCCGAATGTCATTTCTACATTTGGAGTCCATGCAGGTAAGCTTGTGAGGTGCGGCTGTCTCTCTGTCAGTCAGAGCAGGTGGGCTTTGAAGGTGAGGGGCACTGGGAGAGACTGACAAATCGAGCCTGAGTTCACACTGAAAACTTCACAGAACTAGCAGTTTAGTTGATCTTCAGCTAAATTTGTTTATTTAGATTGAAGGTCTAGTCCTTAAACCCGACCCTGCAGAGGTCAGTGAGAAGGTTGCCCTTGTGTTCTGCAGCCAGAGAAATGGGTGCCTGACACAGTGGAATTGCAGACGTTTATGCTCGTGAGTTATAAGGAAAGAATGGCAATAGCGGATACGAAAGGTCTGAAATGGAAGCAACAGATGATCTCTTTCAGTTCAAAATGACCCTGCCAAAAGAGGCAAATGATATCACAAGCTGGAAGGTCATTGCTTCTTAACCAACTTTTAAAATATGTTAATATCTAGAAAATATGCTTTGAAACTCGGCTGATGAATAAATCACTTTAAACTCATGGAAAATGAGCATCTTTAGCTCAGAACTGCTTTAGCTTCAGAACTGCTGATGGGAAGAAAGTACAAAGTTGTGTTAATGGATATAGTCATATCCTGTACTCCGCTACTGTCAGGTACTCATCCAAAGTGTATTTTCAAGTGTCCTTTTCCACTTGACCAGTAAGTCTGAAATTACAGATAATGCACAGCCCCACTTAGGTATTTTTACAGACCTTCAAAGAGTACTGTGTCATTTGTCTTATTTATTCTTCTTTGATCAGGCTTTCTTGATTTTAGTTCTTCTGTGATCAGCCTTGGAAATGATTCATAACAAATAGAAGCAGCAATATAAGGAGTGAATTTTCTTGTTATGATGTGGAAATGACTGTAGCTGTGGATAGGTTACTCTGTGTAGTTTCCCATTTCAAAACACAACAACACCTGACTCTGAGTCTGAATAATTCTAGAGGCCATTGCTGTTTATGGCTGAGATATTTTTTGGGGTGGATTCTCTTGCTTTCTGACAATCCCTCAGGTGGAAAGGAACCTTCCCGTCCTCTCTCTAGGGAAACCCACTTTGGTTTTCTGAGAATTAGGCTCATTTTTCATGCTGTGTATTTAGTCTGCCTCAGAGATAGACACCACAACAACCCAACTCAAAAGAAGTGTCACCTAGTACTAGTGTAGTGAGCAGCTCTCCCTAATCCGTCTTTTATCTTCTTTGACTGAAAATGTGAGCAGCAACTGTGGGAGAATAAGCCTGTGTTTTTTAAGACCCTCTTGCTTTTTTTTTCTCTATTCCCTATAGCATTTACTGGTGTTGTATGCTCTTGATGACTTGAAGATATTGCTTTGACACCTTAATGCCAGCTTTTGTTCAATACAGTACGTAGTCAGAAATCCACTTCAGGGGATTAAGCAGTTTTTTGTTCTTTTTCTATGAACTCTCCAAGTTTCCTGTGCTGCTTTGGCACGAGGAGCTACGCTGCTCAGTGTTGGTCAGACTTGGACCGTGTTCCAGTATTTAATGATGCTATAGGCCATGTGCAGGTAGAGCTCACCTGGGAGCACGTTCGCCTCCTGTCCATGAAACTTGGTGTGAGTGTATTGAAATCTACTGACTTTTATTTCCCTAACTGCACAGCCCTAGCAGCTCGTGCACTGCAGCTAGTAAAAGCATGATTTCTACTCATCAGATGTAACGTAACTTTGATACTTACTGGTTATACTGCAGTTTGTAGTAGGTTAGCCGTGAAAATAGGATTTTATTTTTGAACTTAATCCTTCTAATTTTCATACATTACTTTAACTATGATATTGACTAAGTATTTCTCTCCTTGCTCTTAGGAGATGGTTCTGGGTGAGTGTTAACTGTGTCAAGAAAAAACAAATAACATAGGAAATAAGGTAGATATCTAATACAGTGATTCCCTTAGATTTTTTTTTTCATTTTAATGTATTGCTTTTCCTCTGCATTCATCAAAAAAAAAACACACCATACATACTTTGAATGCAGTAACCTATTAAACCCCTTTTTTACTGTAATGTTTATATATACAGCCCCTCTGTATTTTTGTTGTGTTTGTGACTGGCCACTCGAGTGAATTCCCTGTGTATATGCAAGAGCTCCCGAGCTGCCTTGTGTCCCTCTGCAGCTCTTCCACGGACAAGGTGCTTTTGCGAGGAACAAATTTTTGTCGTCCCTTCTTGTGCATGTAGAGCTTAATACCTGCTAAATAAATAACTGAGCTTGTACACTGATTATGAAGTAAGTTTATTCTGTCTCTGGGTTGAAATTGCATTTATTTTAGAGTTCAGTGCTGTATGCGTATCGCTGACAGCTTCTGGAAAGTGAGTAGTATTTTGGCAAAGAAATCTTCCATGGTTTGGGATCCATGTGTACAGGGATGCTCGCTTGGTATGAGCGTGGAGGCTGCCTGTGGGTACTGTCACTTCTAGAGTTGATGAATCACCTGGGAAGGGCCATGGCCGTAGATACAACCTTCAGTTACACACGTATGTCAAGCACATGCCATGTATGCAAGGCACAGTTTTGCTGTGTAATTTCTGATATGTTGTCTGCAGATTTGTTGTTTGTGATAACCCCCTTTTTATCCAACTCTCTTGCCTCTGACTTTCTAAAGCTTCAAAAACTGATGGATTGTCTAATGGGCTAGCTGTTACAAGAGCCTTATTGTGGATGTGGAAGTGTCTCATACAACTTAAGCTTATCCAGAATAAATCGTATTTCAAACATTAGTGTTGCTCAGTTTCGGTGGACTCCAGCTGTTCGGCTGAACTGTATTTTTATCACTTTCCTGGACGGCAGGGTACAAGTGTTGAGACTACAGATTCTTTTATCTAGTATAAATTTTCAAAGAGCTTCATTGTTGATTTTTTTTTTATTACATTGCTCAACCTATTTTTTTTGCTTACTATATAATATACATGAAAATCACTTGCTAAAGGATCATGCTTAGCAGCTGTTTAGGCTCTATGCTTCTTTCAAGATCTCTGAAACTTCAAAGTTTGCGTGGACTTAAAGCAAAAATAATGCTCAAGTATCAAAGGCGGAATAACCAGTGTGCTTGATGGATGTTGGTGCTGGTTTGAGTGCTTCCATGTTTTGTCTGAACACAGCTCACTTCTGTAGAGATATTTAGCTTACCTTTTCTATGCGATTTTTTATAGAAGATTTTTGTCTGTTAAACTTTTCCACCGATTGTTTTTTTTCAAAGTTAAGTTTTAAATGTGCTTGAGGTGGAGGTGTATCTTGATTTTGCTGTTTTTAAAAGTTCATTTACGACCTGCCTTTAATCTAATGAAGGAAATGAAGATGTTTATATTATGTCATTGGGTTCTCATTAGTTGCTTGTTTTTTAACAGGACCATAATTTCATTTGGCAACTAAAAGCCTTGTCTTACCACCCCTTTACTTCAGTCTCTGCTTGCAAAGCCCAAGAAGGTCTTCCTAAATGTTATGTTTCAAAGCAAACCTAGAAACCCCTAGACAAAATAACTTCAGCAGCTCCCACTCGCTAAGTTGGTAGGAAAGGCTCAGTGCTGCGTGTATAATGCTTCTGTGCTCTTGGGGAGTCCTTGGCTTGCTCAGCGTTGCCCCCAGCCCCATTAGAGCAGCCAGGTTAAAACCAACACTGACTTAACGGTAGGAGTGAGTCACAGCTCTGCCACACTTCCAAGGTAACTTGGGAACACAGTGGAAGAATATTTGGATAAAAATAAAGTAAAATCTTCTGGTTTAAGTGCTACAGAAGATAGATGATGATGATTTATAAACTGTTAGTTAACATGGTCCACCTGTGAATTTGGGAGTTATTCCTCCTCTAAAGGTTAAAGAAATAAAGTCAGCTTGTAACTTACTTGGAGAGAGGTTACTGACCATAATGGTTAAGCTAGGAATTAATTTACGCCTTAGCATACACCTTGAGTTCTCTAGCATTTCTCTGTAGTGAGGGGTAGGAAAAGGACCATCCTGAGGATGGTTCATCGTATCTTAGTATTAAGGCAGAGCGATGAATATTTGTAAATGCAGCCTTTTCTTGACATACCAAAATAATGCTGGGGCTTTTAGATAAGTGAATGCAAGTGAGACAAATTACATCATCTTTAATAAAATAGTTATTTGATTTCTGTAAAAGTGCTACTCTTTATCACTACAAAGATAAGACTTGTGAAAGAAGTATTTCTGTTAGGTGAACTCTCAATAAGATTTCATCAGTCACTGTGTCCCAAACTCCTTTGAAGAGCTCTGTCTTTCAAACAGAATTTGGAATTCCCGAGTCAATGTTTTTGCGTCAATTTCAAACCTGAGGTCTCAGGATGATGATATGTCTTCCAAAAAAAAAACACACCCCAAAACCAAAAACCAACCAAAAAAAACTCCTACCGCATTGGTAGGTCTATGCGGTGAAGTATTCTTCTATGGAATAGAAACGAGAACTGAGAAACTGGTTGTTTAACAGCGTGCAGGTGTTTAACATAATCTGTGCTTCCAGACCAAGGTCAGAAACAGCTTTGCAATTTTTGCCTACTTGTTTGAGAACTATGAAACCAACTTCTTGAGGTTTTTGGTCAGAGATGATAGTGCAGTTATTTTTTTTCTGCAGTGTGCGGAAATCCCAGTCACGCCTTTCCAATGTGTTAGCCCTTTCAGTTCTCCATTAGTATCCCATTTAACCCTTTTTAGTAGCAGCAAGCGTTCTGATTCATTTTAAAAATGAGAGATCTGACTTATTGTGAATTCCCTTGGTTGCCAGAGCCGAGTGTCTTTCATGGCAAAACTCCTGGCCAAAAGCCTGCATGCCTTTCACCTTTTTTAATGATTATTTAGTAATGATGTGGGATGTGGAGGTTAAACTGTGCCTTCTGCAAGAGTTTAGGGTTCCCAAAAATAAAAATAAGCTTTTGAGATGAATTCCTTCCACGTCTGTGAAGAATCCTGTTTGGAAGCTGACTGCTCCACCAGAAGCTACCTAAAGGGAGGTCCCCTTGCTCCTGTTCCAGTCTTGCCCTGTTAGTGGACCTGCAAGACTTCCTGGGTTGCTTTCCAGTTCTCTGCTTTATCATCTATTATGCAATTCTTCTGTAAAAGCAGATTGTCTCCTAAACTTTGAATACTTTCCATTTCCTTTTTTTTTTTCTTTTTTGGTGGAAGGTATTTTCACATGCTGACATGTGAAACCAGGAGGAACTTTCATTTTCAACCTGACCATCGCAGCTGGTTCATACGTGGTGCTTGGCATTGCCTTTAGCATAAATACTGCATTTTTCTTTCTGCTACTTGTGTGTTCCTGCTACTCCTTTGATATGCTGATAGACAACAATTAAATGCCCTCTTCTGTTAAGATCAGGCAAAGCTGGTGTCTAACTTCATGTCTATTTTTTTTAAGTTACTGATTGCTCCTTGGCAAATGGTGCTGCAGCAGGGCACTGAGGTGGGAGGTGTGTAGAGACATTTCCTTGCCTGTAGGATAGGGAATTAGTCAGGCAGCTGGTGGACGTGTATGGACAAGGGCAAATGCCTCAGCACGGAAGCCACATCAGATTTCTGCTGTGAAGTTTTTCTTCCTTTCCTCCCCTGCCAAAGTTAATTGGTCTATGTGTGTCTGCCCACATCATTGAAATTACAGCGGCAGCAGCATGGGACTAGTGTTACATGGAGCAGCAGTGATCCCCAACCATGGGGGTGGCTCTAGTGAGGCTTCCCAACTGAACATCACATCCTGGTTACATATTCCCTGCTTTTTTTCCACGAGTCAGTCTGATTTAGTATTCTTCTCCTCCTATCACAGTTCCTGTGGTCAGGAACACAGTTTGCTTTGAGATATGGGGGGATACTAGGTTGGATGCTATTGAGAGCGAATCTGCAGTGCTAACTCAGTATTACAAGGACTTTTATTTTTCCTGGTAATTTAATGACATGCCTTCAGGCATCTAGGTGATATGTCACCATGTAACCACCCATTGCAACCCTCAGCCGTTGGGTCTAGCTTGCGAAGTGCGCACGGTCAGATCCTATGCTGTGCCCAACTTTTGAGCATAATTGAAGTGACTGTAGGTAAAAGATAAATTCTGATGTAAATGCATGATATCACTGTGTAAAATCATATTTGAAAAGCTGGATTCTTCCTTGTACTTAAAAACAACAACAAAAAACTGTGAAGATGCTACTGGAGTACTGTGGTGATATTGAACCTTTTGGACAATAATTTGGGGAGATTGTTCCCTGCACATAGTAGCTCTGCTCTGCAGCTTCTTCCTCCTGAATTGCTGAAGCAGAGGAGATGCCCAGACAGGCTTATTCCACGTGGAGAGTAGGATGTGAGAAGAGAAACACAGCAGAAGAGAGGGGCACAGATCCATGACAAAAGTTGATGGGGTTAGAAGTGTGTATTTACTGGTAGCATGGCTCTGTCAGCTAGTAATTCTGGTATTGCACACGTCTGGTCAGGACAACGGAGATGTCTGTCATGGAAGTGGCAACTGGAGGCAAAAAAAACTGGCATTTGTGGGACTATGAGATGTATTCTTCTATTCCCACCATCTGTTTGGTCTCTTTGCTCTTATATCTCCTTTAGATTTTTTCCCCCCATCCTTTTATTACTTCTTTTTCTAGCAATATTACTTTGAAGACAGATGTTGTTTTACAATGAAAACACTGGAGTTTCATCTTCTTCGTGCTTCCCCGTAATGAAGTATAGCAGAAACAAATGCCCATAGCGGTGTCTAAATCCAGCCATGATTCAGCATACCTGCTGTTATCCTAGCCAATTCATTATTCATCACAGACATTGCTTTCAAGTATCATGTAAGTCATATAATGTGCATTTCAGAGCTGTGAAAATGCCCTTTTATAATTCTCCTTAGTAGCACAGATTATGATGTGGAAATGATTTTCCAACACACGTGCCTAAGCAGTGGGCCTTCTGTTAGATCCAATTAGGCTTTCTCCCTTGATACAGTGCGAGGCTCTAAAGTGGTGTTATGCTTGGCCACAGGCAAAATTAACCCAGTCAGCTGGGACTCTGAACGTCAGCTTTCTGTGATTTGAAGGTACAGAGCCACTGATACGTGTGTTTATGTTCAGCAAACCTAGCATCCAGTGCGTGCAGCAATGGCCAAGCCATTTGTCAGGCACATTGTGCGACGTGGCAGTGCATTTCTAAATTATTGCATGTATACGAGCTACTGTGCAATAACGCTTCCCTCCACAAAGAGGTATTTCTCTTCTCCTGGTGATGAAGAGCGTTTCTTATTTGTCCTTTTGTTGTGTGTGATGAACGTGCTTTCAAGAAAACCTCATGTCTTTTCTGTTTCTCTGTAAATTGTTGGTTAAAAGGCGATTGCTAATCATTTTGTTCATTTTAGTAAGTGCCTATTATGTGGTTTAGCCTTAAAAAGGATGTCTGAGAAACTCAGCTGTTTGTGCATTAAGCACGCTGATACAGATGGAGTAAAATACTTCCAAATATCACTGATTGCTTTTCTACCAATGTAGTTCCTATGCTAAAAGCTGAAAACAGAGTTGGTTGCCGTTGGTGGCTTTACTTTAACGAGTGATGAAAACCGATGAAGTGATCTTAAATCATCAGAGTGATCATGAAGTGATCTTAGATCATCAATCACTTGAAGTGATTTTGCTGACTTTCCTGGGAGCTTATGCAAAGACCAGAAATGTTCCAGCAGGTCTCAGTCCACACAAGTCTCCGTAAGCATCACAGAATCAAATGCTGCTTTAAAAACAAACAAAAAAGCCGTGTGCATTTAAGAATCTTTCATTAAACCACTTACATTTGGGCCCTGCTTTTAAAATAAATAAATTTCCTGTAGTTTTCTTACCACACTTCTGGTAGTGTTGTTTATCAGTGGCATTAAACAATCAGCTTCCATGAGATACTTCATAAGAGTGAATTAAGCAGCACCACTTCCATTCTCCTGTGATGTGACATGCCACGTAGTCTGCGTAGTTAGTGGTGGATTGCTGAGCTGCAGTCTCCATCGCTTCCTGGTAAATATGTCTGAGAAAATGTTTTTTTTTTTTTAATGGAGCTTTTTTGTAAGTAGTACTGATACAGGTAAACAAGGAGGCACTTATGAAATAACTAGGGTAGAAAATATATGATAAAATTGTATTTGTTCCTCATCAGACCCTTTAAAAACCTGCCACTTCGTTCAATAAACTTATTTCAGAATTTCTTACTCTTAAAGTAATTTTTAAAAGAGCTTCCAGTGTGAAGAAAAGGAAAATAAAACATGCTTTTGACTTTTGCTCAAGACCTTCCCTAAAACCACCCTTCTTACTGAAAGTCTGTGAGCTGTTGATGAGAAAATAGACATAGATGGGCTCGGAGCAGCACGTCCAGTGTTTCTCTTCTCATTCCCCTTATGGTGTGGTTGCGCTGACTAAATTTTTCAGGAGAGTAGGCTTTTGTCCCAAGGTGTTTGTCCACCTCGCAGTTCTCGTTAATAATCAGTCTGAATATTTATGTCTCTAAATAGTTAGCAGCTTAACTTCCACTATGCGTTTTCAAACACTCTGGCCAGGGTTTGCGAAGTAAACCTTTGTTTTGCTGACTAACTGCACTCCTCAACCCTCCAAAATCCACTTTCTTCTGTGGTTGGAAATGGTATCTTACCCTTGGCGAGGCAGCATGTTCTCCTGGGCCTGACCCTTGATGTTCAGGGGACTTCTGCGTCTGTTTACGCTGATGGAGAGCCCTCCATACCCTCTTGATGCTTCAGACAGCTGTTGTGGAGGAAGGCCAGTTCCAGTCTCTGGGCAAAGTTGTTAATTATCTTGCAGGCCTGTTAGTGCACTTATGGCCTAAAAGAGCCATGAGTGAAGTACAAACGACCCCCTGAGGAACAGCTCAGTGGAAGATGCTGCAGAGAAGTGATGCTATTGTTTGGTGCTGCCTCATGCTGTTTTGGAGATGAACTGAATAAAACATACGTGCGATGGCTTGGTGACTCTTGGCTGCAGAGTTTCCAAGGTGGGTTTCCAAGCTGGAGGGGTCAACAGCTACCTGAGGCTTTCCCCAGGTGTCAGGCATGCATGAGAGCAGCTTGGCTGGGGTGCAGGTTCCTGGCACCAGGGTGGGTCATCCTCCGTTTCCAGTTCAGAACAGCGTAGAATCTCTTTACCAACAGCTTGCCCCCTTGTTAAAGCAAAATATTTCAACAATTGGCAAAAAAGTGTTTTACCCAAATTAAATGATGCTTTTGTAATTTCTGAGAGGAGTCAGAATCCTTGCTTTGATTTTACTTTTTCTTTGCAGAATGAGTAGAATAAATATTTTCTATTTGTCTTCTCATAGTCCTGTTCTTACCTTCTGGGTCATGCCCCAAATGCCCATCTGTGAGACACTGTGGCCGTGTCCTGCTGCTTAAGGAGAGTGACTCTGTGGTGGTAAACTCCTCCTCCTGGGCTGCTGCTGCTGAGTCAGTCTTGAGGTTGAAAAGTGCTTGGTCTCAGTCAAACTGCTTTTGTTCTGAAATCAGGTGAGGCAAAGAATACTGACCTGTGAATAATCATCATTAGGTTGTTCCTGTTATTATTTTTTTTCTAGAAGCTCTCAGAAGGAGCCAAATGATGCACAACATGTATAAATAGCATAACCCTTACCTTGAAAAGAGGTCTAAAAAAGCTGCAGGTAACAAACAGCATCTAGACTCTGGTATAAAGTTTGAAATACGCAGAGCCAGGCACATGTTTAAATTGTCTGGACAGCTGTGACTGAACTGGGTTCTGGATAGTCTTCTTCATGAGTGAATGGTACCGGTTAGAGCTCAGTTTTCCATTTTTTTGAACATTAGGATGGTGGTACCTTTAAAACAACCAACAAACAAAAACTTTAGTTAGCTGGACGTAAGGTATATCTTCTTGTGGTTAACTTTGCTTTAAGTGAGAATTTAAGGGTAACAAACCTTTATTTGGATGTGCGGTTTTAGAGTGAGGCATCTAACTTGTATTCTGGCGATGTTTTTGTGTTGATTTGATGGAATTCAGTTAAGCGAGAAGTTTTAGATCTCCTTAAACAAACAAAAAAACCCATCAGCAGAAGATACTAGTGTTTCTGACTGTAACTGGTGTATGCATGTTGGAAGTGTGCAAACTGATCAAGCGGATGTTTATTTATCATCAGTTGTGCTATTTTGTTTGTGATTTTGATATCTGTATTCTCAAGAGGAATAGTTTTGCATTTTCAGTGTTGCTGAAAATATGCACATTTGAATTTCATGAAGATGATTTATGGTAACTTTTTTATAAGGCAGCATAATATTGTTTATTTTATGCTAAAACGTATGTTTTTATATACCTGTAAGTATACAAAAATGTTGCACTCCATTATTTGAGTGTATATAATTTAAAGAAAGCGCTTTTATATAAGACTCATTCAAGTATGAATTTATATGAAGCCAAATTGTGTTACGATGCCAAAGATTGTGGAAAAATTATGCTGCTGTCAGCCTTAATTTTTACCCCTCTGTTCCTGACTGAAACTATTTATGTAACGAAGGTAAAAGGACACGGGCCTTACTGTAGAGTCATGTTATAGTACTTACATAAAACAAACTAAAACCAAAAAAGTTAAATGTTCTACCGTATTCTTGTTAAACATCTGTTCGTAGATCAGTGTTAGCATGATCACTATTTTGTCGCCTTGTGTTTTTTTTTCTGTACTGGCTTTAACTTTTCCTGTTCAGAAAATAAAGTGACCTCCTGTCCTGATAGTCTTGTCATGTTCTGCTGTCTCACTGCGAATTGTTATTGTGCTGTTTTGCTAAGTCACGAGCTAAATTTGTCAGAATCCAGTTCTCACTCTTCATACTCAAGCCGTGTTTTTTCCTTCTCTTGCTTTGTTCATCGTTCTGCCAAGCCCCGTCACTTGCATGTAACGTGAAGCTTAGCTTTCAGACTTGCTGCAGGTATACAGATAGCTTGTTCCTTGCATCATTTATACCCCTTTCCTTTCCTTACTTGTGCCTAGCATCACCTGCTGAGGCGTAACTACATTTGAAATGTATTTGTAAACCTAATTATAAGCTTTTTGGATCATTGTAACAACTCTGAGAAATCCATCCTCACAAAGGTTTGAGGCCACCTTGTTCCATATTCAAGGTGACTCGGGACGTAAACCACTCAGTTATTCAAAATCGTTTGCGTTTGATTGACTTCCTTTGTTTAGACAATGTTCTGTACGTAGTACTGTTTATTTAAGTACAGTTTAGTTAAGCGCGAGTGCGTAAGGCAGAGTGCAAATGGTAGAGGGATTCTTAAGGGAAGACTTTATGAGCAATAAAGACTAAACACGAACTTCTTGATTTTCTCTGATTCGATCATACTGCTATTTATTCATTCACTTAATAATTGAATGGTTATGACTGACGAAGCTTATTCTGTCTTACTAGTGAGTATTTCTATTTTTTTCAAGTACCAGTTCTTCCTGCTTGATGTAAGACTAGACAGAAGTCCTAGTGCAGGTTAAAAATGCTGTGTCCTGGGTGTTTTTTCCACCTTTTGGTGGCCTTTTCTTCTAGGTAAATGTTGTTTTTTGCAATGTTTTTGACAGCATTTCTGCGACAAATAAAAACCAGGTTCTGTCAACTATTTTGATGCTTCCTCTTGTGTTTTCAGTTGGGCTCCTAAATCCAAGGGTTAAGAGATTTACCCAGACAGCTTTTAACTTTGCCCTGTCAAGAAATGAGATGTCTGTCTCTAACATAGGTGTGGTTTTGTGGTGTGTGTGTGTGGTGTGTGGTTTTTTTTGGACATTTTAGTTTCCCTTTCCTTGAGTTGCTTGATGTCACTTTAGGGGTTTTACGTTATATATGGTGCAAATTTGCTGCCAGTGTGCTCAGGAGAGAAAAAGGGGAGGAGTGCACTTGTTAGGAAGGGTACAAGAAATCTGCAGGCAAAGAAGCTTTGTGCAAGCAGAAATGCATAAGCAACTCGTTTTGTAGACCTCCAACACAGCACTGGGGAAGACAATGTTTCATGTGATCCTTTAATGGGACAGTCACACTTCCCTCAGAAGTTTTGAACGGTGAATCATATGTGCTTCAAATTCTAAGACCCGGCAACAGGTCGTGTAAGGATACCCTATTGTACATCTGCTCATGCAGTTAAAGATGCTGCTGCTTTCATTGCTTTCTGCATAACTGGATAGCTTCTAGAGTTGTTCTTTTTCTTTGGGTGCTCCCGTATCCACCCTAAACCCAGGCCGATTAGCCTAAATGGTGCATATGTGTGGTGTTTTAATTAAGGTCTGATGCTTCTGTTACTCTCTCATAATGGCTTTGGGAGCCAAGTCTGTGAAAACTATCAGCTGAATGATACGAATAGCAACTTTAACACATTGGACAGTGAAAAATATCTGCAAGTGATAATGTCTTAAGGGCAGAGCTTGATTTGGAGAGAATGTTTGCACCCACGGTGTGATTGACTCCGTGCGTTGGACATCTGCTAACAGGGAGGTAGTGGAGGTCTTTGTAATAGATCTCTTGAGATGAAAGAGACGCAAGTCTGTGTCCAAGAGAAGGAGCAAGGGCACATATCAAATAAGGTTGTTCCAACTGGCACATTCAGCACCTATGGAAAAATCTTGGGTACAGAAATGGAATTCCTCTCAAGCAGTATATAAATCTACAGGCCAGTTACCACCACATACTTCCCGTTTTCCTGAGTCCTCATGGAAAGTGGAAACAGACTGAAAGTTAACAAGAAACCGTTTGAAGGCCGCCTTCTTCCAAAGCAGAAGGGAATAAAGAACGCTTTTGCCTTTTCATGTTGATTTCCCTTCATCTTTCATGTTCAGGAAAGACTGCATTCCACCACATCTGCTTCAGCCCTGGTTGAGAATTAGCCTTCAACTTTCCACTCTTGGAAATGTATTTTCCCTTTGGTTTATGGTGTGTAGCTGTATGCCACTGCCTATGAGCCCAGCCCAACTCTGTTGATGTAAGTTGTAGTTAGCTTTTAAGGCACCAATTTGCTGGTGCCACGGCTGTCCCATAATAACCCTCTGTGGCGCCTTCTATGGTTATCAGATGCATTATAGTGTCCTAGATAAGGTGCTTAAGGATTTTTCAATTAAAATTCCATTACATGTGTGGAACGGGGAAGTTGCGTACAATTATGTCAGGACAGAACCTGGTTGTCTTTGAAATTCCAGCTTTTCTGGTTAGTCTCTTCACAATCTCAAGTTTTCTTAAATGCTTCCTTCTGAAAAATAAACTGTAGGTTTTCCCCCTTGCCACTTGTTTTGATATTCATATTCTGTATTTTCTTTTGTGTTTATCTTGTTCATCCACTGACCACATGTTCTTTCATCAGGGAGATGATTCTCAATTAATACCCTTATTTCTCTTGGTATTTATTTCATGGCTAAAAAGCTATTGGAAACTTCAAGTATGGAAACACTTCCAGTTTGAACACTTGGTTATTATCCGAGAAGTTTCTTTAAATAGACCCTAGAGTTTTAAAAAAAAGGTTCAATAAAATAGATCAAAGAAACAACATTTATGAGAACTATATATTGAAAGAGGCTTTTGAAATCTATTGTTTAAATTACTTTTCCTTTTGGAGCAACTGCACAAGTATTTAATAAGCTGGTTTTGAACAGGAGCTGGAAGGAAGTAGAAGAATTAAAAGTATTTTCTTACTTTCCATTTGTTATGAAGAATAGTTCCTTGTTCTGCCAAGTCTACTTTCAGGTTGGCTGTTTAGTCCAAATAGGAACCCAAGAAATTTTCTATCAAAAATAAAACTTTCTATGTAAAAATAATAATAATAATAATATTACATCTTGTGTATTTCTGTATATGTTCTACATACCCTAGCTTCATGTATCTTTAGTATTAGTGAAAGTATTCCTTAGTCTAGCTCAAGGCTGCACTTACAGCTATGCTGATATTTTTGAGGTCTGCAAACAGGTGTTAAGGAGAAGAAATCGGGTGCATTGGATTTGTAGTCTATGTCTTTGAACAGGCAGTAATATTGGAATAGCTCCAAAAAATGAACAGAGTAAAACCAAGCAGAATTGTCTTGATACACAAGTCATGAGATGTTCAGACTAATGAATCTGCTGGTCAATAAGAAGGTTTTCCACTGACTGCCCTTCCAAGGGCTATGGTCTTGGTCTAATGTTTTAGAGAGGAGTTAGGGAGCGTGAGTGCATCCTTGCACTGATGGGCAGACCACTGTCCTACACTACTGGCTGGGCTAAGTGGTGAGCGCTGAGAGAGCATCCCAACAGGACCAAAGGCTTGTCCTTGCTTGTACCCTCAGCCCCGTGCTGACCTAAGTCAAAACTGACTGCCGAGATTGTTCAGCACTTCTGAAATCTTATTAAACGTGCACAAATGTCACTTATGGGATGCAGTTTGACCAATCTTTGAAATTGTCAATTGAACAAACTTGGGTTTCTGTGTTTTTTTTTTTTTTTTTTTTTTCTTAAAGGTGTTCTTGAGATCAAGAAGTCCTGTCATACCTTCCCATATGATAGAAAAGTCATTCCTCTTGCACCACCATAGGCAGACAAATTTGAGTGTCTTTTTGTACAGTAAGAGGATTGGGGAGTTTTTTTTTTTTTTACTTCAAATATGTTATTCAGCAGGAACTAAAAACTGAATATCAGATTCCCATCAAAAGACTTTACGAATGAAATGTCTGAATTCCTTTGAAGATCTTAACATTTGGGTGTATAGGATTTAGATTTTGGCTCTTGTCCTGCGCAGTTCAATGGAACTAAACTTCCTTGTAAGCTCTCTGCAGATCTGCATGGGATCAGATAGAAGTGGTCTAGTTAAAATACCAAACTCTGCAAGTGGGAAATTCATATCGGCACTCAGGCTAAAAATCTGATCAACGAGTTCTGGAAGTTTATGTGCAGTGAGCTATGGAGTTTTGGTGTCTTTTTTTGGTGTATGTTTGTGCATTTGTAGAAGGAAGTCTCTCTCACTGTTTTGCTCAGTATTATGGTGTTTTCTATTTTTTTCTCTTTTTCTGAGAGGGGCTCCCCACTTCTCTAGCACCTTGGACGTCCTCCTCTGTCACTAGTTTATATCCAGCTCTCTGGGGCATTAATAGCCAGATCTTTGTGCTCTTCTGAAGTACAGTGTCACGAACACTTTCTTCTGTCTGCTGGACACACCACTTCTGATACATTTTCAGACTGTTTGCCTTTGACACATATACATTATGTTGGCAGGTCACAGTCAATCTGTTATCAACAAGTATTGTCAACAAGATATTTTACCTCCACGAACATTCCTGGTTGATAAATAACTTAAATTTCTGGTGCCTCCATGCACTTTTTTATGCCATTGGTCCTCCGTGGTCAGGTATTTCAAAGTAACCCATTACATTCTGCGTGATACTCTGTGTGGCAGTTCTGTTGGTCATATCCCCAAGCTTTGTTTTATAAGCCGTTTTTAATAAGATACTGCTGTCTTTTATTTCTTGCTAAGTTTATTGATAAAGCTACTAAATAAAATGACTTTCTAAACAAATGTTTGTGGAAGCACACTAATAATCACAACATGGTGCACGCTTTCCCTGTTTGGAACTTCATAGTCAATGCAGTCAATTCCTTCCTGCTGCTAATATATATTGCAAGTTTCCCTCTATTTCTGTGTTTGCTAAGGAGTTTGTTCTGTTATCATACCCTTATTGAAAATTATTATTGAATAAATAATTTCAACTAGAGATGCTTGCATTTAGACAAAGAAAAAAATCATTATCTGCATTTCCCCAAAATGAAAGACTAGAAGAGTATGTTCCTCAGTCTGTTCACTTCTATCTCTTCAACCTTTTCTTTTTCTCCTCTGGACAATTGTCCTAGAGCCAATTGTTTTGCTGAGATCAAACTAAATGGACTTTCTTTGCCCAGACTACATTTTTTGTTTCTTAGGTACAGGTATTATATTTGCTATTTTCTGATTAGATGGCACCACCCTTAACACTGGAGATGTATTAAAATACTGTCTTTAACGCTTCATGCTTCCTGCGGCAGGATTTCCAGAGCTCTGGGATGCAAATTGTCTAGTCCTAACTTGAGTTTATTAAATTCTGTTGAATTTTGCTGTTACATTAGCGGTGTTTATTTTCATGTCCATTATATTTTACTATTTGAGATTAGTTAATATCATCATTAATTTTTGCTTTGTAAGTTCCTAAATTGAAAACACATATTTGGTGATTCACATTCTCCAGAAATCTTGGAAATTGCCTGGTAAACATTCTTTAAAACAGCCTGTAGAACTCACTGGCCTATTAATGATATCCGAGAAGCCATAAAACACACAAGCCATTTGACAATAAATGCATTGTATGCTTCCCAGAAACTTAAAATCATGGGCTGAAGAGTCATTTGGCAGGAGAGTGTCCATTTTCCTCCTTGGCTTTTCACGTAAGCTTTGACCGTTGTTCCATCTGTTGTCTCTTGACACCTATTTAGAAATGGACATCTCAAAATTTTGTCGAGGTTTTTCCTTTCAAGTGTTTCTGCTTCAGCTCATTGGAAATGTTTCTGTCCTTCCAATTTCCTTTTGTCCTTAAATTTATTTAGTCTTTGTGCTTCTGTGTGTTGCTGTCATTTCCTTTATAGTCTTTCCAGCCTCTTGCAGTCTTTCAATCGTTGCCTGACTTCTTTTGCAGCTACCTTCTTCAACCTTTTATGTACTAGTTCTCAGAGCAGTTGCTGGGCGTATCCAGCCATCTGTATTTTTAAAGGTTTTCTTAAATCTCATCCTTCCCAGCTTCCCACAGGTAAGCTGGTGGATATAATTAAAAAAAAAAGAAACAAAAGAAAAAACAACAAAAATCCTATATCTGCAGCTACATCTGCAGCTACATCTAGATAGCTGCTCTTTCTTTTAGATAGTATTCATTAGTCATCACTCAAGAAACTTGTCTGAATATACTTATTCTCATCTTTCCAACTGGGACTTGCGAATTGTGGCAATTTTCTTTTGATGACTTGATGATTTGGAGTCCGTATTGCAGGAGTTCAGTGGCTAGTAGTGCTTCATATTACCTAACGGGATTGGGAATAGCAGAAAATGTGCTATGCTATTAGCATAGCGGCTGTCAGGGTATAGATGTGTAGGTATAGCGTGTTCCATAATTACGTACGGAGGGCGCCTTGTTTTCCCTTCTGGTGTGAAAGGAGGAAATCATGCATTAGACCTGTCATTCAGGAGGCTCCTTGCAGTGCCATGTTCCTATGAAAAGCCATGGTCAGCCACTGCCTTGTCCAGAAACATCCTCTCCGGGGTCACTCAAGTTACTGGCGCATCGATTGGAGCACTTATTTCCAAGTGTCGGGAACTAGTTTACGGCTGGCTGTCTTTGTGGGTGGACAAGATGTGATTTAACATGGACTTCTCATTGCGAGACCACCCAACTACAGCCCCTCTGCAGGAGAGAGCTGTGGTGCTTGACCATGTTTTTATACGTTGTATTGATATGTATTGGCTGTGAGAATATCCGGTTACACATTTGAGCACTCCCTAGCTGTTCTCTAATTGCTCCTGTTTTCTTCATGGTTGCCTAATGTGTAATCGTGACTGCTCTGCTGAACTCATATTATTTAAGCTGTTGGGAACCTGGGCTCAGCGTTAAATGTACAGCTGGTACAGCTGTGGCTGCCTCCCTCTGCCACTGTGGAAGCTGCAAGTCTCGCCAAGGAGCTGCTTGCCAGAGTGTTGACCTGTAAAGTGAGTTGCTTTAATATAAAGACCGTGGAAAACACTCCAGCACATGGCTGCTCCAGTAGGTCTCGTAGTGGTGTGAACGTAGTGCAGAAACTCTCTAATTCCCTCCTGTGCTATGGGAGCTCTGTTTCTAATAAGGTTCGGTGAAAAGGTTTAGCCAGTGTGGAACAGAGTTGCAAGGGTCTAAATTGACTGCTGTGGGGTCTTCTGGTTTAACATCAGTTTCCTGATCATCGTGTCCCCCAAACCAAGTGTTCATTGAATGAGAGGTGATCAGGCAAAAAAAGAAAAATGTCTCTGTATTGAGCACCAAGAGCTGCGTCTTTCCCTTCTGTAAATGGACAGCTTATCTGACCTGGTACTGCTGCAGCAAACCAGAGAGAATATACTGGGACATGTGCAGAGCTCTGCTGGAACTGCAGTCTACCAAAGTGGCTAACACATGTAAAGTATATATATAGTGAATACATTATTTATGCTCAAAGTATATGTAGCATACTCTGTGTATGCCAATTCACGTGTAGTTCAATAGGAAAGCATAGGAAAAATATGCAAGGAGGAAAACTGGCTCAAGATAAGCCACCTCAGGGCGAAGTTGTTGCAGGGTGACTGTTTTCCTGCAAGAAACCCAGCTCAACCCCTTGCGCAGCCAGACACGTGGCTTTTGTGGACAGGACAAAAGCTCAGGACCTGAAAAAGCCACCAGAGTTCTGGATGTATTAGAACAGGATACTTTTTGCTTGGGACACTGAGCGATCCCCATCCAAGTATGTTCCTCCTAATTTTATGAATTGATAATGCCAATCTCCAAATTCACTTTTGGAGCTGGAAGGGAAACAGGGCCCAAACTCTGAGATTGCCAAGCCTGTTGGATTTGCAATAAGCATTGGTTTGCAATAACAGGTTTTAGATTTTCTAAGACAGAATGCTAGCCGCTTGCCTGGGAGCACTGTAGTTACCAAACAATTTTTTTGAAGGAAATCTGCTAGCTTGTCTTTTATAAGGCAAAAGGGTTATCTTCTATAAAGCAAAAGGGTTAAATTATTGGTTACAATATTGGAGACTGAATCATGGTTTTTAAAAAAAAAATAGGCACTGAAGCAAAACATGGCTGTGGAGGATCCTTGACATAAACCTTTAACTTCTCTTAGCTCGAGATCTTAAAAATTGAAGACCTGTTCTGGTAGAACATATCCTCGGAAAAACAGTACTCCAGTGGAACTTGTTTTTGAGTTTCTGTTTATGCGGTGTATCGACTTTATGCCTAAGGCAATCTCAAGAACCCTCTAATTTCCCTGCTATAAATGTGTGTTGCTGCCCTACTGCTGCATGTCTGTGAGATTACTGTGCTCTACTTGAGTGCATCTCTGTGATGAGTACAAGGCTTGGAGGTAACAATCTCTCCATTGTGTTCGTGCTTTTTCTCAGGAAAACCATTCGATTGTAGTTACAGAAGTGTACCGGTCCATTCTGCAAACACAAAGCATGAAAAATTGATTTCTTATCAAAACCAGCATGGCTTTTAACAGGAACCTGTTCATAGCTACCTTTTCATGGCCGATGTGTTTTATATAAATATAAAAAGTAAAGATTTTAATTCAAAACTATATTATGCAGCTTCGGCATATAACTTAAAATACTAATGCCAGACCTACACACCTCAGTTTCTTCCCTGGGTGTGTTCTGAGGGGTTTGGGAAGTGGGGATTCTTTGAGATCCTCTTATAAACTAAATTGATATTTTTCAGATTTTTAATAGAGAACAGCATTTTTTACTGGACTTAGAAACTTCAAAGTGGAATAGATACAGAGATAAAACATCATTTGGAGATGTTGGAGCACTGCATAATTCTTTTTTAATGTGGACCATGTAACAACTTCACAAATATTCTCTTTTCTGTTGCATTGGAGTAACTCTAGTGCAAGAAATCACTTAAGTAGAGAAACACAGATTTAGTTGATGCTTCAGTGCTTTCTTGAGAAGTCAGAATCCACTACTGTGTACTGTTGAAAACTCCTTTTACGACTGGAATAACTTATCATTGCCTGTGATATCAATTTCAATATAGGCTTAAATGCATGGGTTTGCATCTCCATAATGCCTGTGTATGTGATGAGGTAACACAAATAGAATCTGCTCCATAAATTAAGCCATATATGTTTTGACATCTTAATATTTTGCAAATTTCAATATCAATTTTTGGCTTAGAGTTTGTGTTCTTTTCCCTTCTCCATCCTTTAAAAGCTCTGGAGCTCCTGTAAGCGATGCCAACTGGTGGGGCAGCGGCAGAGCCATAGCAACCTGTGCAGATGCCCCTGGAATGCTTAGGGGTAGCACCGAGAAGAGTGATTGTATGCAGTTCTGCTTATAATTGAGGCTGCGTCATACCGTTTGCCAAGGTGAAGCAGAGGTTGAAAGGATATAGCAGAATTCTCTTTTCCTGCTCCAGTTTTAATTTGTTAGCACACCTGCACGTCTGGCTTTTGTTTTGTTCTTTGCTTCTCCTCCTTTCAAGATACGTGAATGGCTCACTGGAGGTGAGGCTGCCCCCAGTTTTATTTCCAGCTAACTTCACCCTGTGCTGCTGCCTCCCCTCCCCATCACCCAGACACACTGCTCCATCCTTTTCCTTCTCTCTAAGTAATTTGCAAGAGGGAGTTGGTGATTTCTGCTCTTGCAAATCTCTACAGAAAATAAGAATGTAACACATTAGTGATTTATAAATTATTTTAAATGCATAAATATAAGGGTAGATGTAAAGAGCATGTAAGAGGAACATAGATTATCATTCCACAGGGATAGAACATGAAGAGCATGACATCTGGAAAGTTTGGTGATATAAATAAGAACAACTGGAAACAGATGGATAAGGAGGGTCTCATCTCCTACTACATGCCTTCCTGTTTTAAGAAAATGCTAAATCTGTTTTTACTACCTGGCAGTATTTTAAAAAGGACTTGCTGTATCACAGAGGAAGTTGATCGTAAAGAAACAGAATTCTTCTGTTCTCTGTGGGGCTAGGATTTATTCACACAGGTGAGTAAGAACACTGGGGCCAAATGTTTAAACTCAGTTATTGAATGACTAGGCTTTAGAGAAAGTAACTGTTCTAATGGTGATAAACATACAAAAAGTTTTGTACCACTTACCAAAAAAAAACAAACAAACAGGTCTGGCCTCTAGAGCTGCAAGGACCAGTAGCATTAGTATTTCTCTATATAATTTCTCTATATAAAATTTATATAATTTATCTTACAATAATTACACATCATATTAATATAATTACTCTTGGAATTGTTAAGTTTAAATCATTGTATGAGAACTGAGAATTAACACTAATGGTACCAGTGTAAACGTCAAATTGGTCATAACTTATTGGGGATCATTCCAAATCATGTGCTGTGGTATCTGGAAGCTATAGACTGAAGGTGAGCTGATAGCTACAGTTAAATTCTCTTCACCTGACACTTCCTTATTTAGAAATACAAAATGATGTACTTTTTTTTTTTTTTTTTTAAAAAAAAGAAACCACAAGTCATTTGCCCTCTTGTTCTGACATTCCTGCCTAATGCCACTAGTTGCTATCTAACGTCGCTGCTGCTGTCACTTTGGTTCCCTAGCAAAATCTTGCCAGTGTGACATGCCTGTTGTAACTGTGCTACATGACATATATCAGTATCTGGCCTGGCTTTTTGTAGTAGTTTCACCAGCGTAAAAATGTTATAAAGGACTGTAGGCTTAAATGCATGGGTTTGCATCTCCGTAATGCCTGTGTATGTGATGAGGTAACACAAATGGAACCTGCTCCATAAATTAAGCCATATATGTTTTGACATAATCTTAAATATTTTGCAAAGAACCAAATGACAGGAAATAATCTTACAGATGAGCAGGTCTCTTCTGAAAAATGAAATCTAAGAAGGTACCAGATGCTTGCTTTTATTGGATCCATAAAATTACCTTATGAAATCTGGTTTTCTAATTGTAGGTTATGCAGAAGAAATCTGAAAAACAACAGTATGTTTTACTAGATATCTTACCAGCATTCAGGGGATTTAAGTTAAGTGGAGGTGAATAGGTATAGCAGGCTTCTGTTTTCCTTTCTTAACCATATGCATTTTGAAAATGCTAATACTTCACTAAGCTCTAGAGCCCAAAGGCATTCTTGGATTTACATGGTGAGTTGCTACATTACTACAGCGACTGGGGGAACTGCAGGCAAGGATAGGATAGTGATGAGGATGGACTGCAGGCTTGCGTAGAGACTCCCTGCATCTGGCCAGGGCTGCTCTGCACTGCTTGGTCAGAGATGGAGCTGTAATGAGAAGAGCAGGTGCTTTTCTTTTTCCGTCAGAGTCCTGCAATGCTTTGGCAAAGACCAGCAATTGGGATTTGAGGTTTGCTTCTAGATAAATTCATCCTTCCAAAGCATTAATGTTAACTTATATCTTACAAGTGTTGAATTTACACCTCCTCCCCCCTGCCTGGTAGTAATTGTAATTAGGATGAAAATTGTGTAGTTAATTTGTGGGTGGTTGTTTTGTTTCATATTGCACAAACAGATTGAATGCTAGCTGTCGTGAGTGCTGTTCTTGCAGAAGATTATATTGATTATATGATATACTGGATAAGTGAGAATAGGTATACAATGATTTACACTTGTTTTGCTAGGCAGGAATCAACCTTGTACAGAAAGCTGAAGTAAGTGCTCTTGCTTACAGAGAATGTTTTGCCATTAGCAGTGCCAAGCGTCTTCTGTAAACGAATGAATGGGCCATCAGTTTAAATTTTGCCTTCCAATTGCAGCTATAGAAATCTCATGGTCAATATCTTCTGCAGCGGGCAGTTACTGAACTATGACATGCTGTAAGGGACAAAAATAACAAGGAATGTTGTTCCCCACCTGAAAGTATACATCACACTTCAGAAACAAAGCGTATAGTGTTGGCATGGCTTTTTTTAGGTACCATTTTAGCCTCAAGTGTTGAAATGTTATTGTAGGCTGACAGCTTATTTTGGGTGAAATATTCCTGTGAACCTTCAAGGTAGGTAACATATTCAAGCAGAAGTAGGTGTTTGCTAAATCAGGGCCTTAGTTTCTTTCTACTGAGCAGCATGGAGAGTTTGCAAGTCAGTTTATGTTGGCACCTTTTCATTAGAAGGGGTTGTAAACAACAGGTGTATGCTGTCATACTTTCCTTCAACAAAAATAGTAAAATTTGTGTACGTGCATTTATTTTTCATATTGTTTTTGATAAATGTCTCAAATGTTGTACAGCTTGATTTAGACTAGTGTTTATTTCTAATTAATTGTAAGTTTCTAACTCTTGGATTCAAACACATCAACTGAACATTTTTTTCTTACACAAGTTTCCAAGATGTCTTATGCTTTAAGAAGAATTCCTCTACTTATTTAGCATGGAAGGAATTGTAAGGTCCATTTCTAGAGAAGTCTAAATCAGCTATGATTCTATATAGACTTTTTAACATATGTCTGTCTTCAAAAATACATTTATCTTTAGATGTGTTCAGTGATGTATAAGAAGAGATATGTTTGGAATACTTCAGTAATTGACAACAGCTGCCATGACTACAGCCCATCCTTCACAAACTTCCACTATCACCCAGGAGTTCCTCTCATATTGACCAGCAGGGAAGACCTAGCAATGAGTGGCTATGGCCTTGTCTGTATTGAGCAATAGCAATTTGGCTCCATAGAGTCTTTAATGTTGGAAAAGGTGTCCAAGATCATCTGGTCCAACCATCATCCTACTACCACTATCACCCGCTAAACCATGTCCCTAAGTACCATGTCCAACCTTTCTTGAACACTCCTAGGGATGGTGACTCTACCACCTCTCTGGGAAACCCGCTCCAATGCCTGACTGCTCTTTCTGAGAAGAAATGCCTTCTACTTTCCAACCTAAATGTCCCCTGGTGCAATGTGAGGCCTTTCCCTCTAGTCCTATCACTAGTTAAGTGTGAGAAGAGGCCTACCTCCAGCTCCCCACACCTTCCTTTCAGGCAGTTGCAGAGAGCAATGAGGTCTCCCCTGAGCCTCCTCCTCTCCAGACTAAACACCTCCAGCTCCCTCAGCTGCTCCTCACAGGACTTGTGCTCCAGGCCCATCACCAGCTTCATAGCCCTTCTCTGGGCACACTCCAGGGCCTCGATGTCCTTGTAGTGAGGGGCCTAAAGCTGAACACAGTACTCGAGGTGCGGCCTCACCAGAGTGGCGTACAGGTCCATGATCACCTCCCTGGTCCTGCTGGATGCATTATTCCTGACACAGGCCAGGATGTTGTTGGCCTTCTTGGCCACCTGGCCACACTGCTGGCTCATGTTCAGGAGAGCATCGACCAACACCTCCAGATGCTTTTCCTCTGCACAGCTTTCCAGCCACTCTCCCAAACCTGTAGCTCTACAGGGGGTTGTTGATGCCAAAGCACAGGCCCTGGCACTTAGCCATGTTGAACCTCATCCCATTGGCCTCTACCCATAGACCCCTTGACTCAACCTGTCCAGGTCCCTCTGCAGGGCCTTTCTACCCTCTGGCAGGTCAACACTTCCCCACAGCTTGGTGTCATCTACAACCTTACTGAGCGTACACTCACTTCCCTCATCCAAATAATGAATAAAGATATTAGAGAGGATGGGCCCCAACACAGACCCCTTGGGAACACCACTGGTGACCAGTTGCCAGCTGGATTTTTCTCCATTCACTCTCTGGGCCGGGCAAGCCAGCCAGTTTTTAACCCAGCAAAGAGCGTATGTCCCCAAGCCATGGGCTGTCAGCTTCTCCAGGAGAGTTCTGTGAGAAACCATGTCAAAGGCCTTGCTGAAGTCTAGGTAGACTACCTTAACAGGCTTTTCCTCATCAACTAGGTGGGTCACCTGGTCATAGAGATGAGGCTGATCAGGCAGGATTTGCCTTCTATGAACCCAGGCTGACTGGGCCTGATAGCCAGGTTGTGCTGTGTGATTGCATTCAAGATGACCTGTTCCATAACCCTTCCTGGCACCGAGGTCAGGCTGACAGGCCTGTAGTTCCCCGGGTCCTCCTTATGACGGTCCTCCTTATGACCCTTTATATAGATGGGCGTCACATTAGCAAGTCTCCGGTCATCCGGGACCTCTCCAGGTGACCATGACCTCTGATACATGATGGAAATCACATCTGCCACCACCTTCAGGTGGATCACATCTGGCCCCATGGACATGTGACAGTCCAGGTGGAGCAGTAGATCTGTAACTGTTTACACCTGCATTGTGGGGTGTTTCTTCTGCTTCCTATTGGAGGAAAGCCTGAGCCCACTGTAGGTGAACCTGGTGTTTAAAGCTAGGCTGCTTCTGGCATTCCTGCTGTAAAACAGAGCTTGACTTGTCAGCCAGACTTGTCAGCTTGTTCAAGCATAGCCCTTTCACTTATATAATGACCAGTTTCACCATCAAAACAAAATAATTACTGGTGCAGAAAATTGAAGTCCATCTCTAGTCTGTGGGACACTAACATACTGAAGAGGGAGGAGGAAGGAACTGAAAAGATGGACCTATGTCTGGGACAGGATCATACATTGTGTCACTGTGCTGGGGTGTAAGTGGTGAGTAGTTTCCTCAGGATGAAAAAAACAAAAGAAAAACCACAAAAATAGTGGTAGAAAAAGACAACCTGAATGCCAAGTGTTAACACAAAGATTAGTACCTCTCGTGCAGTGGAGGAACCGTGTGGGAACAGTTAGTCCTTTTGTAAAGATTTTCCCGTACTACTGAAAGGTCAGAGAGACCTTGAACTTCCCTGCTGCTTTATAAACTGATGAGTATTTCTTCACACTGGAATTGGAGAGAACAATTTGCTGTTTTCATTCCCCCTCCATCCCCTAGATGTCATCAATATAAACTGAACTAAGTGAGAAATAATCAGGAAACTATTTTGAGCAGCAAAGAGGCGTCTTCCTGAATAGATACAGTTTTATGTTTTATCTTGTAGAAGATACTTAGGGAATCCTTTTAAGATCCTCTCTGATCTGATGGTAGCTCTGGGTGTGGAAAGATCAAAATGGTTATGCATAGTGTCTGAAACATAAAACATCTTGAGCCTTATGCTGTTCCATATATTTAGTGCTTGCCGCCTTTGGCAGATACCTATTGAGATCCATTAGCCGTCTGTGTTGGTGAGTGAGACGTTAATGCAACTCTGAAGAAAAATTGCCAAGGAAAGGAAAACATCGGGAGAAGTCTAAAAATATGTTGAACGCAGTTAGGGTGGTTTGGGGGCTTTTTTTTAGTAAAACTGGAATGTTTCAAAAAATAAACGGAAAACTTTGTGTAAACCAAAATTCTTCGTCAATACCTATATAGTCATTTTGGTTTGGATTTAAGCTTAAGCTAGGCTCTGTAGTGGCTCAGCATTAAGTTTTTTGTTATGAAACTGCCCTTTCCGCATGCGGTACAGTGATTTCTTATACTTTTATATTTTATAAAACAGGATAAGCAGCGCATAAAATAAAGGTTTAAAAGAGAATATTTTTAGGTTAATATGTTGAACTGGTCACAGGAGCATTGGTGTGTTTTTTCGTTTTAATTTGGCTGCATAGATGGCTTGCCCTGTAACATTGAGCAAAGCCATTACAATGAATACCTAGCAGAGGGCTGAATTTGTGCTTCATGAACAGTCTTATTTTAGTATGTACTATTTTGAGTTTGAGATATATATATACACATGTATTATAGAATTAACACTAACATCCGTTTCATGAGTTTTTGGTACTGTGTATTTTTTAACCAAAACCTAGGAACTTGCTTGCCAGACTCCATCAATTGCACCATTTGCAATGAGTAGTGAAGCAGTTATTTTTTCACTACCCGGACTTTGAATTGATGCCTGCAAGTTTCACTATGAAAAACTCCCATTGATGCTTTCACATCAAAAAAAAAAAACACTAGCGGCCATGGCCGAACAAAATCAGAGTGTTGTTAATAATGGCAAACAAACAGCCTTTTATTTAGGTGACTTGTAAAATGCTGGTGGGAAATGAATGTTTTGTTTAATGCATGCTGCATATGTCACTTTTGCATATTTAATGGAAAGAATGAGAATAGAGTACTCTATAGATAACAACTGCAAGATGCTTTCGTTGTAGTATATTATCTACTTAACTTGAATTCAGGCCTGTCCTGAATGCTCACTTCTCGGCATCTTCCCATTGTATGTCAGGTAACTTCCATTTTATAGTTGCATTTTTTTTTCCTAATAGCATAATTTATCTAAAGAGGTATATCATGACATGTATACTTTGTGGGCTCTCCTCCCATCTTTGAAAATGATGGAGCAATAGCTACAGCTGTAACTCTGCTTTTATGATGCTTTCTTTGAATGAACATTGGGAAGGAGCTCATGATTCCATTTCAATCATTTATTATAGCTCAGTAATAATGCTTCATGGCCCAAATTTTGAAGGTTTCAGATAGCTTTTCAGTTTGAGGCATGCTTTGCATACAACTGAGTATGAATAATAAAAATATATATATATATATCTTTGGAATAATTGGACTCCACAGAGTATTTGAGAAAAATAAATGCTTTGTGTCATAGGTTTCCAAATTTTACCCACAGGCTAAGTCTTGTAGATATAATTACAGTTTAGGAGACATTTTAAGTGCTAGTTGAACCTTTAACCTGTGTTTCCTCTGGAATAATTACAGGATGTGAAAATGGCCAAATGAAACGCTTATTCATAGAGATTAATAGAATTAGTTAAGCTACTGTTACCTTATGCTTAATTTATATTGTATGTGTAGGTAGAAACAGAAATGGCATGTGTGTTTTTTTCTGTCTTTTCATACTTGCTGAAGTTTTGTCGTATGTTTATTACTTGCTATGTTACGTGAACTGCTTAAAAAGGCATTTTAGAGAGATGACTGGCAGGTAGTTGAATTTCAAAGGCTGGCTCTATTTAAAAAGAAACACTGGTCTTTGAACTTCCTTCAGTTTTTCTGAAAATAACAGTAATAGAATTGATTCCATCACCTTCTAAGGAAACAAGTTGAAAAATACATCTCTGGATTAGTAGTTCAGACACCAAATACATTCTGCAGACATTTGAAATCAAGCTTGAGTCAGCTACAATGGAGGTGGCGAAAACTAAGCAAAATCACTGGTCTGTCTGGGTTGCCAAAAATTGATTGAAAAATTAAAAATAAAGCCTGTAAGTATGAGGAACAGTATAGCAAAGTAGAGTATTTAACCTTATTTAAAGATCTAAGATTTGGTAATAATTGTATCTTTAAGCAAAGCATTCAAGTGAGCTGCCTTTTTAAAATTAGGTTTGATAAGGACCTGATTATCCTGGGGAACCTCTGGGGCCAGTGAATGTGTCCCGTGGGACCATGGGCATAAAACGACTGCATCCTGGGGGAGCTGGAGTGAGCAGTACTGGAGCTGAGCAGTGCCACGCGCTGCAGCTCTTTGCTAGGCAGGGGACTCTTAAGACATGGTGGATGTACAGACATGCCCACAGGCATGTTAAAAAAAAAAAAAAAAAAAAAAAATGCTCCCATGCACCTACCTTTGTTTTAGAAACCTTTAAAAATGCAACCAAGAATTACAATAAACCCTTTTGGTAGAAATTTCTTTATTCAGCAACTTGGTTTCAAATGAAAGAGCATTTAGGTAAACTTACTTTGCCACTTGCATAACGTACCTTTAGTGAACTCTTTTGGTACTTTAAGATCCTGTTTTAATTTGGTTTAGAGTTAATGTTTGTTTCAGTGGTTACAGCAGGCCGGTGAAAATGAGATTTTTTTTTTAAGGTCCATGAAGTATAAATGCAAAGGAGATTAAAAATCAATTATTAAATCAAGATTTCCTTTATTCTCATTTAATTCATGTTTACCTCTCTTTGACTTCCCCTTAAAGTACTATGTTAATATAGGAAATTAAAGATTTTCCTTGTATACATTTCAGTATCATCTGAGTTACAGGCGTTCTCATCTTTTTCCCTATAAACATGCTCAATTAATGTCCACTTAGCATTTGGAGGAGATATGTCTGTGTACAGAGAGGATACAACTTATTAAACTGTTATTAATTATGCTAAATTTATTTTAAGATAGAAGTCTGCCTTTTGGCCTTTGTGTAGAATGCAGATACAATGCAGGAAGGACAATACTGTGTCATTTACATATGTACATACTCCAGAGATCTAAGCAGAAATCCGGGAACAGGATTACTAAACACGGAATATGAATGAAAAGGGTCTGTGATAAATGACCAGTATTTTGCCAAAGGGGGTGTGTATCTATCATTCCAGTACTGCGATGGCATGAAGGGAGTTGATGGGCACAGCTGTGTGTGCTGAGGTGTGACACTTCAGCTGGGAAAATCATATACTAAGCTATCTTTCCTTTTATCTTTGTGTTGTAATGTCTTTTGTTACTTAAGCAATTTTGAAAGAACTCCGAGAAACACAAAGACTAGCTGAAGGGAAATAAGCTTAGCAAATCATTAACATCAACAAAGGTAATAAAATGCTCAGAAAAAGCAGTAGACTGTACTGCTGGGATCTTGAGTATTTTTTGTGTGTTAAAGGGCATTAGAATACCGTGTTTAAAATAGTTGACTAAAACTTCAAAAGTGTTGTATTAGCACAGGCTTTATTAAGAATATGCTATTTGAATTGAAACGATGAGAGGCAATAGCCAAATCCTGTGACATACGTTATCAGATGCTGGGCAGAGAGCTTCCAGTATTTATGGGAATATCAGTAACCTTTGAAAATGTGTTTAAACTTCTACCAGATTTTTTAAGATTATAGAATGACTAAGTATTAGCAAGTTGTTGCACTACTGGGAATCATGAATTTCTGGAAAATATCCCTCTGCTTTCTAAGAAATAAAGCCCTGTTCTGGGGAATTCATCTGGAAAGAGCATTTCTTTGGGGGCGATGGGGACCATCTGTGGAATTCCAAGTACGTGGAAAACCTGGAGCAGAGATGGGCAAAAAATACAGCAGGAGTCAGGAGGTTTGGGGTAGGTCACTTTGGTAACCTTGCTTTGAGGAAAGGTCTACGTGTGAGTACTGACCTATTGACCCTTAATTATTCAAGGGTAATGTTATGTGCTCTTCGTGCCTATGTAGTATTTCCATGGTATAATGCTTCTAATCATTCCCAATCTTTATACAGTTTATTCACACTATATATTTTGTGTGTATGTGTGACAGACAAAACCATACTTAGTATGCAATCAATATAGTTCAAAAACGTTTGACTCTGAGCTAAAGACAGGTGAAAGAAAATGTCCTGAGATTCAATTCACAAATTACTTTCTACTGCAGTGAATTAGTAACTATATTTCTGCTATGGTAAGGTGCATTTTTTCCATTTGGTTGACAAATTGCTCGGTACTCAAATGGTTTTTATCTTTCCCTTCTTATAGTCTGATTTCTTGGAGCAAGCACTATGCGTGATGGAAAGTTACCCTTTTTCTCCTCTTCTTTTGAAGTAATGAAGCCTCCTCATATATGATGGAGATGTCAGTCATTTTTCTTGTAGCTTAATTTGGCAACTTGGTAATGTCACTTAAGAGAGAAGTTCTGGATCCCCTGCTTCCCCCCCAGTTCAGCCCTCTTTATTTACAGTATGTGGTGAATTTATTTATTTATTTATTTTTAATACAAAGTGCAGAATGCTTTCCTATGTGGAGCCTAGAAACAGGTGAAAAAAAGATCTTGTCCCTTTTTTAAAATGGTAATAGCATTTTACAACAAGGGAGGTTTTAAAAATTACTGCTTTTATAATGAATGCCTTAACTTCCTTGCTTTTCACTACATCAGCCTGAAAGGACTTGTAATTTGTGCGTTTTTTTCTCTATCTACTTAAATTTTTAGCATCATTAAAACAACAAACAAACAAAAATCTACACAAAACCAAACTAGAACAAAATTTGAATTCTTGTAACATTTTTGTTAGCTTTTCTAATTATAGCTATCTTGCGTGCTTGACATGGCATGGGTAGATATATTAACATATTTCATTATTGACATAATCCTGTTATTTCAAAGGAATAGGCTTGGAATTTACAGAAGCACACCCAGAAATGATTTTAGATGCTTTATTTTATAAATATTATGTTAGTGGGCATTCTATGGTTGTGGCCTACTGCGTCAACAAGACGTTACAGATTCAGCTGGGAAGGTAGGCCTTCCGGGAGACCCTCTATGCCTTTCAGGATGATGTCAAGTTACAACGTAGAGCATGTGTTGGAAAGAGAAGGCTTGTGGTTCCTTCTTGAATTGGTGTTCGTGGGGGTCCTGTTCCTAATCTGTGGGAACTGGGGAACCACGTGGCCCTGGGTATCTGGTGGAGCCAGGTGTGTGCCTTGGGAGATTGCAGTGGCTTTTAGGCCTCACATGAGCACCCGCTGCAGAAAAGTGAAGCTGGCTGCTGGTTATGTGCTCCTACTTGGAAAGTCCTTCATCACATCTGATCTTGTATAATGTGTGCAATTCACCTTTGTAAGTTCACTCTTGGGACGTTTTTCAGTTGACAGCAAGCTTATCAAATGCCCTTTTGTGCGTCAAATACACATATGTGCTTTAGTCATGTGGTTTCATGTTCTGTCTTCTCTAATGTGCCTTGGTGTTGGTATTGAAGTCATTTTCATGGAGCACACAGTACTCTCCTTCCAGTCCATACCTAGTGCTCCTTCCAATTTCTGTAATAAAAGTTTGTGTAAACTTCATGTGGAAAATGTAGTTACACCAGCTCAGCATTTCTAGTAATAGTGCCAGCCAGTCTTTGCGTAGAGAACAAAATAGGTCTTCGGGGCTCAGCTTGTGCCTGAGCCTGGAAATGAATTTCCAGTTGTTAAGTGTATTTGGATGCCACAGTTAAATTCTTAACCTTACTCCTCTGAAATGTATTTTCTCACTCTTCCCTTAAACTTACCTGCCTCAAACATACCTTGGTAGTTGCTTTAAGAAGTATAAACAGATGACTCATAATGCCAATGCACGTGATTTTTGTAGTACCTTTCCTCCTCTACTTCTGAGCAAAAAACAACACTAGAATGTCTCAAGTATTAATTTCACGACTGGCTGTAATACAGTATTCCAATATTGACAACGCTGATTAGTCTTAATAGAGCCATATAAACTCAGGGGCTGTTTGTACTGTCTCATTTTGTTTGTTCTTGAACTTGATAGAAAGTATTTTCTGAGTTGACCTGGTTTTAAGCAGTAACATTTGTTTAGTTTCTTGGTTTGTTTTCTGTGAAGTGGGAACAAGTACAGTGTTACTGCGTTTTGGCTGATAGGCATTGAAATCCTTTCAAGTGGAGTGCATTATTACGTATGTATTGAAGCTCTTTATCAGTCTTTCAGAAATCAAAGACTTAAGCAATTGAGAATTTATAGAATTTATAATTTGCTTTTAAAGCAAAGCAAAATAACTCCCTAAAATCTAAGAAAAATAAATTAATAAAAAAAAATTAGTGCCAAGCAACGGCAGCCTATGTCATTTCATTGGTTTATGGCTGTGTTATATCCTGTTAATCCTGGGATAAATCTGACCTATTTGCTTGCATGATGAAGTAAACTTTACTCCTTGAGCTTCTTTGCTTTACAGACTTGAGTGAAAGCATGTGGGAAGTGATGGATAAGTGAAAGCCACTGATCAAGACCCTTTCCTGCTCTTACCCTGGTTGAGTATTGGATTCTCAAGTTCTCTGTGCAAGCAAGTGGAACAGTGTTAGCTCCAGTGTTGGGACCTTTCATGGTAGAGAGGTGTCCCCAAGCATGGTGTGCAGTGTAGGAGGGTAGCTCCAGGATGAGTGACAGCTGGACTGCAAAGGTTTGGCACTTCAGTCCTGTTCGTCAGCTGCATTTGTTTGCTGGAGTGAACCTACAGGCTGCAGGGGAAGTACAGGAAGTCTTCCTGTGGTTTGCAGTACTTCTGCATGCTACGGGGACAGTTGCAGCAAATTCTGAAACCTAATTCCTTTTTTTGTGTATTGTAGGGTTGTCATTCCTTATTTTTTTTTTTTTTTTTTTTTTTTTTTTCCTTTGGAGAGACTTTTGAGACTGGAAGGGCAGCATTTAGTGTTCTTATACCAATAAAATATTTGAATATATCAGTCCAAAAGACAGTCTGAATATATATATATATATATAGGACTTCAGTTGGAAACAGATGGCTCAGGTTTCATGCTGACTGTTTAGATAAGTACTTTCTGTTCTAATAGTGAGAGGAGATGGCTCAGTGTGTGATTGCCTGAGCCGCATGGAGCTTGTGCATGAAAAGCATATGTGTGGGTGTGGGAAAGCAGAAGGAAGAGTGGAGAGAGAAGCTGAAGTAGACAAGGACTTTGTTGCATTGGAGGTCACCTGTGATTTTTAGTGCTTGCTGTCTGAGTCTCTCAGGCAGCACTAATTTGCTGCACTATAACCGAATAAGCAGAAAAACTGAATAAGGCTGAGTTACTGAAATGGATTGAAATAGATGAGCCTTCAGCGTATGGCAGAGCAGCAGTGGTTTTATTTCTGTAACAATATAAGAATGCTGTAAGAAAGAGACTTGTGTTTTGCTGATAACAAACACTGTTATCAGCCTTAGGGAACCTAGGAAACTTATGCGGAAAATTTAAATGTATATGTGAATTGTGTAGGTTGGTGAACTGTCATCATCCTGCCAGCCCGTGTGCTGTAGTATCCACTTGTGTTTGCTTGTGTGTGGGACAGAAGAGTTCGTGATTTGTCACTGATGGCCATTCTCTTGGTGAAATCACTTCTTTCTTTTCGCTTAGTTCCTCCTCAGGTGAAGGTTCATCTTTTTTTGCTGAATCTTCTGATCTTTTTTCCCTCTTTTTAGAGCCTTCTCCTTGTTTCACTGATATGCCACTTTAGAATTGCAAACTTAAAATGTCACACCTCTTAGAAGAACCACTATTTTGTTGTGATTCTGCCTTATTTTAAGATCATTTAGTTCTTCATGTGAGTCTCATGGGAGGGGGGGGCTTGATTCTGTTTCAGAGGAGATCCTTTTGTCTTTGTGATTAGCATGATGTGCACACTCAGCTTCTTGTCTATATTGCAATTACTTTTCTTCCCTAATAAAATTTGTAGGTACAGATGATTGGAAATACACTAAATTGATTTTATGCTATCACAGTTTGGTGTAAATTATAAAGTAAACCCACCAATGAAACCCAGTGGCCAGTAGAATGATCTATTGCAGTCCAATTGCACGTTTGTGACGTAGGTAAACACTGTATAGAACAGAATTTCTCACTGGGTTTTTCATTGAGATAAGTCTTTTTGCATCACAGAGGATGCATCGAGTGAAATCCTGTAACTCCTCATGTTGTAGCACTTTTCTATAATCTGTCTCCTTCAGAAACTTTTTGATGCCATCTATTCATTTTCTCAATAGATTTTAAATACTGCTGATTTTGAGTAATTTGTTTAATTAGGCCCAAACTATCTGTGTAATTATTCCAATCTGTGCCATTCTCAGCTTTTGCTTGTGAGGCTGATAAATGGCACGAGAGGGAAAAGGGCAGCTTCCCTGAATGAACACGAGAGACCTATGAAAATGTTTTTCACCTACTCTTCTAAAGTGAAAAAAAAATATCAATTGTGGCAAAAAGCTTCCTTGTCTTATGAAACAGGATGCTTTTATGATTACTGTAGTGTTTCCCAGCCTTTTGCTTCCATAGTATCAGCAGATTCATGAAATCCCTGACTGTATAAGGCCCAATACTAAGTTTAAGTTTCTGTGCTTGCAGAGTTTAAGAGAAAAGCACACCTTTTTGACCTGGAGCTTTGTATTAAATACCAAAGCGTTCAGACGCTGAACTTAATGTTTTGGAAAGGGTATGACCTTAAGTACACAACTTGATGTAAGTAAAAGGGTAGGATCTCCAATATCCAGGCTCTTTTAAAGTTGTTTAGCATTGAAAAAGGAAGTTTTCAGAATCTCTAATGATTCTAGGGAAATAAGTCACTAAATCTTTTGATTTAGATTATAAGTTGAATTATATATTACTGTTTATTATATATATTACTGAGATATATTAGATGTGGACCTGTTAGAGTGGGTCCAGAGGGGGGGGGCACAAAGATGATGAGAGGGCTGGAGCACCTCTCCTGTGAAGAACGAAAGAGCTGGGAACATTCGGCCTGAAAAACAGAAGGCTTTGGGGAGATCTCATTGCAGCTCTCCAGTATTTAAAAGAGGGCATATAGAAAAGATGGAGAGTGACTTTTTACATGGACACATAGTGATAAGACACGGGGAAATGTTTTTAAACTAGAAGAGGGGTGATATAGATTGGGAAGGAAGTTCTTCACTCAGAGGGTGGTGAGGCTCTGGCACAGGCTGCCCAGAGAAGCTGTGGATGCCCCGTCCCTGGAGGTGTTCAAGGCCAGGCTGGATGGGGCTTTGGGCAACCTGGTCTGGTGGGAGGCGTCCCTGCCCATGGCAGGGGGTTGGAACTGGTGGTCTTTAAGGTCCTTTCCAACCCAAACTGTTCTATGGTTGCAGATGCACGAGGACTCATAAAATGCCAAGGTTACAAGTATTTGGGGGAAGACTTATTAACCATTAGCAGATGGTCTGTGTCAATTGGAAAAAAACAAAACAAAACCAAAGTATCACAACTTATTGCAGCAGTTTATTTTCTGTATATGAATGCTCATAGAACTACTGTGAACAAAAGTGGTGGTGCTTTTCTTTTAAGTTATTCCAGAAAAAAGAACAGTAACATACACTGTGAATTAAGAACATCGTTATAAGCTAGTTGCAGGTTTTTTAAAAATAAACATGATTGGTGGCAAAATGCTGAGAAAATGCTACTTAGGTATTTTCCCTAATAACAAACAGCATTAATTTTTCCTCTCAAACATCAGTTTATAACAACTGGAGGATAACAAATCTGCTATAGGAACAAGGACTGCTACTTGAATCAGACCATTATCAACAAATCAGTTCTGTTTATGGCCTTGCAAAATTTCTAGCTGTTCCAGTATTGTGAAGGAAATGATAAATATTTGGCCACTGTTTGGGATAGGAATGAAATTGAGCCATTCTGCAACTCTTGAATTGGTGCTGATATGTGTAAAAACTACTTTAGATAAGATAAGCAGTGACATTGTAAAGGTTTTACAGAAGCTGTCTAAATGAATAATTTCTGCTTTGCATTCTAGTGTGATAATGGAGTGGTTAATTAAAGAGGTTTGTGAAAAGCAAAAGCTCTTGTCCTCCTGTTTCTCCTTGCCTCTGTGCTCTTGTGCCTTTGTTCAGTCCATTTTCTTTATTTTCTTTTGCTTCTAACCTTAAAATACTTTTCACTGTTAAGCTCACACTAAGTTCTGTAACATCTGTTGCCATCCATGTTCCAGCCTACTCCCATTGAAGTGTTTGGGTTTGTATATGTATTACAACAGACAGCAGGGATGGTCTTTAGTGCATCAAGGATGTGACTTATTAGGGCATCTAGTATTTTTAACAATGCGTACCACATTTTGTTCTTCCATGGCCTCTGTTAAGATGCAATGGAAGCCTGTGTGGTCAAAGATTTCATGGGGGCTGCAGTGGTACCAGTTTATTTTGGAAGCTGACATAATTCACAAAAGTATAGTTTTCCTCATGAAATAGTGTTGCTGAATATTTCATTATCAGTGCATTGCTATTCATAGGAGCATTTACCATGTAACTTGTTGAAATCATGTAGTAAATACAGAATCATATGCCATCATTGGGCTTTTTTCCAGGTACAATATCTTTACCTGGTTTTCATGACAGAATTGGAAGGTCTATATTGTTTTGTAATGAATTAAACTTTCTTTCAGAATATTGCTAATCATTTAAAAAATGTTCTTTGCCCACAGGGTGGAGTTGACTTCTTTTGTTCTTGGAGACTGAATAGGAGAAAGGGACGTTTCAGCTTTTCTTGATAAAGGTAAGACAGCATCTGTTGATAAAGATAAGACACTGTTCATTATTATGAGCTCATAGAAAGTTTGTCAATGGAGGGTTTGTTTATTCTGTGTTTTTTTTTCAAGTTCTGAGCTTTGTAGTAAGTTCAGTGTGTGATAACATAACCTGTATTGGGAATGGAATGTGTAATTCTAGCACAGGTATCAGTAAAAGCTCTGAAGATAAGCAAGTACATGTAGATCAACATGACAAAGTGGACAGCAATTTGTTCTACTGTTGGAACTTGTGACATTTTCCATATGCCATTGAAATGGCCTGCCCAAGTGCTCTCCATCATACTTACACATTCAGTAAGAGGTCTTTTTATTTATTTATTTATTTATTTAAAATAAAAAAAGTTCTGTCCATGCTACTACTTAAGGAAAATGTGCAGACTTGCCTGGTGCTGTATTTATGGCTCTGTATTGCTGTATGAGAGCACAGAGGTTTGACATAATTTGCTAAGGATCTTAAGACCTATTTTAATTGAGATATGCCTTCAGAAGTAAGCAGCAAATGTCTATCCCACTTCTTATCGTAAATAGGGGACAGAAGGGGATACAAATCTGAAAGTCATCTCTGAGATGTTTTCCCCAATGGCCCTTGCTTCCTGTTGTGCTAAAATGTCTGACTTGTCATAACTATTTACATACAGAATGTGAGTTAAATTAAAACCTGTAAAATATTTGAAAGTGTACTGTGTAAATTAGTATTGACTTCTTAACTACAAATTTTGAAATTAGCATGAAACTATTGGCTTTCCTTATCCCCTTTTGGCAAATTTTGAAAGCGTCTGTAGGTAGGTTTCATTGTGACAGCTGCAAAGACTTGGGTTGGTTTGGGTTAACAGTGACCGTATGTGCAGCAGGTCAGCTATCTGTGTGTCCTTCATGCAGTGCGATGTGGGTAGGTTGCCCAAGTCTGATACAATTTCTATTCGCGTACCATTTTTTATCTGACAGGCTGCAAACTCTAATTGAAAGCAGTAATGCGTTTTGATGAGGTCAGACTTTTGTTTTAGTGCCTACGTAGCTTTAAATTTGGAGATACTCCTAGAGAGTGTTATACCATTTTTAGCAGTAAAGCAGCATCATCATGCCGCTATGTATGAATGTAGTTCTATCAGTTTACAGATGCTTAACGTACTATAGCCTGCAACTTCAGGGTATAAGAGAGCTGTAATCATATTTGTACCCTTAAGGTCATATAGGTGGGTAGACGTTAAGAGTTCCATTGGCTTCTGGCTTAGCAAAATATACAATGAAATTATTGTTGGCATAAAAATGTTCTTTCAAGTTCTTTGACTAGCTTCTGAGCCTGGGCTTTAGCTTTGATCACTTACTCCATCCTAAATGCAAAATAAAAACAAAAATAAAATAAAATAAAAAAATCCCTTAAGTTCAGTAAAATCCTCCTAATGTACCTTGGTGCAAGTGTCCTTCTAGTCCCTTGCAGCTTGTGAAGCTGTTGCTCCTCATTTTGAATGTTCAAATTCACATTTTGACTCGTCTTTTTGTTCACTCAGCATGTATAATCTCAAAGTCTAAACTGCTGTTGGGTGAATTCTGAATCCATCATGAAAGGATGGAGAAATACTCCTGTTGAAATGGTACATCTGTTGGGAGGACCCATGGGCTCTCAGTAAAGGAATCTCTTCCAGCGTTCGATCGCTAAAGATGCAGGGGGAAAAATCGCTATGCTAACATACATGACAGTGTATTAATAATAATTTACAGATAAATTAATATGCCCTGAGCTTAATCTCATTCTGGCAAAACCACGTTGAAGGAAATGAGGATTTACTGGGTTAGGATGTAATTGAGTCTGCTTTTTTTTCTTCCTCTCCACACTGGAGAGCTCATTTAAATCGATACCTTTAAATATTTAGTGGTACTTTATCTAACGTGTTGATTTGCTAGTCAAGTACCTTTCTTCCCATTGTAAGACTTTTGCTATATAAAGCCCAAACCTGTAGTGAAACAGCACGCTCTTGCATTTTTTGAGCATTGAACCCAAATTATTCCTCCTCGGAGATCACTGCATGCTTCTTGAGCATCCATTAAACATTGCCCGGTGATATATGTAAAAGGCAAGATCCAACTCAGTGCACTTTTTTCCCTGTTTGGAAAAATTAAGTATGTCTGAAGTCTTTGGGACACGTGGTTCCCAGTGGGTACACAGAGCAGCCTGTGCAAGAGATCAGCAGCACTTTGCTTGGGCTTGGTTACTCCGTGGGAGTGGAGGAGCTGGGAGTTCATGCTCAAAGTTTATCGGTACGCAGCAGGGCTTAAAAATTATACTTAGACAGAATTTCCCAAATGTAATCAGTGACAGATTTGGTTCCTGTCTGTGATGAATCAGTGGTTGTGTAGAGGCGTGGGAGGAACTTAAGCTATGCAGGGTAGAATCACTTCATGCTGTCGCTGGGGGAAAAAAAAAAAGAAAAAAGAAAAAAAAATAATAAAAAAAAAACACATTGTAGTTTGAGCTCTCTCACTTCCCCACACCGTAACTACTCTGTCAGGTTAAATACTCACACAGTGGCTGCAGGCTTCATGAAGAAAAATGCATTAACTGTCCCCTACCTTCTCTCCTAGTCTGCTACAAAAAGACTGCCCTTAAGTGTTGTCTTAATTTAGCTGTATTTTCACCATTATATACTTCTATGTTATACACTGAAAGTTTTAAACTCTGATCTGTATGAGCATGGGATGTGCGCTTTGAAAACTGGAGATGTAAGCAGACTGCAAATGAGATTGTGCTTGCTTTTGCGAGTAGTCCACGTCAATGTCATAGACTGGCATTGTATCTCGGGTCCTTTTGTCTTCTGTCTTTCCCAACCCCAACGTACGACAGTGTTTTTTTTCCATTGTAACATATTTTAAGTCCAAACCCAGCAATCCTCCCATGTGTGTTTTAATTCTTTCTTCCCTGACCCTTTTCTGAAATCAAGAACTCCTTGGGGCGGCAACAGTCTTCAGACTGGTCTGTTCAACAGCAGAGCACATGCTTGTTCTGCTTATTCTTCCCACTGAATGGGGCTGTGTCAGAAAGCAAAGGCTATCCCCAATAATAATATTTGCCTCAAAGGAGCTTGACCTTCTTTGTGATGTTTTTGGAAACAAAATGCAGGAATAAGCATTATGTCACAAATGAAGCAAGGAAAATAGGGTGGTTGTTTTCCTTAAACATGAACAGATCTTTGACACTGCTCAAATGTTTGTTTTACTGGGGGAGCCTGACTTTCCAGGAAGTCAGACATTTTCTTGACTTGTTTATTTTGGATATTTCCATTTATTGATTGGAATCTAATTATCAAAATATAAAGCCAGACCTCTGAACCGGACAGTACCTGCTGTCCAGGAGTCAGTGAAGGGAGTGCAAGAAAGAAGCTTGTAGGTGACAGGGTGGTATCCACCACTGACTGGTGAGGTGCAGGATTTGGGAAGGACCACCCTAACTCCAAGAGAATGTGGGACTCGGGATTATTATTATTATTTTATTTATTTTTTATTTTTAGCAAAGGAGGGAAAGAGGAAGATAAAGAGGGAGATGGAGGGGGTCGTAGACCTGGAAGAACTAAAGCTTGGGGCAGGTTGGGAATGCGAGTCTCTGGAGGTATATTGCAGGGAAACCACACTATACATGGAAAAGTTGCTGTCCAAAGTATTAGCTTCTGTGGGATCTAAAAGAAAAAGCTTGTTCAGGTATTTCATGAGAAGATGAATTTGGAAATAAGGTTAAAAAAAATGTGGTGCCAATGCCAGTATAACTTAACCTTTGCAACCTTGAGGGATCAAAACAAGATGTAAACACAGGATCCAAAACCACCGTATCTTGGTACAGAAAATATGGTTTGTCTCTCTGGCCGTGGATAAAAAAGGCAAACTATAGGAGGCCTGACAAGTTGTTCTTGCCACTGGGAATGGATACAAGCCTGTGATGTCCTTTGGAACAACGAGCAATTTTCATTACGAATGCATGTCATGTGGGTCCATGGAGTTGCAAGTACATTGCTGAAAAGGTGATGAGTGGCAAGTTGAAAGCAAAAGAGGAGGAAGCTGAGTAAGACTTTGATCTGTCTAAGCTGATTATTGTTGACTAAGCCTGTTTTAGCTGAATCCTGGAATATCAGTATTAAAATACTGACCGTGTCAACTGCTGTTGTGTACTAGAATAGCAAAAAGCATTTGGAAATAAGCTGATCACCGCAGTTCCCTGGAAATTATCTCTAGCAACAACTACCTAATGCACAAAAATTTAATGTCCTGTGCCAAGATAGTACAGTAGAAGCATTGTGATAATGTGCTGATTTCCCTTCCTGGAAAATGTGGCTTAGATCATTGAAATCAGTGGGACTGAAGGACGCAGTTAAAAATAAGTCACGTGTTGCTGTCCAGAGTAGTGCTAGCTAGTCTTCAAATACATTCTTAGGGAATGTATTGGGAACTGTAGCATGTCCTTCCATCGTGTTTTTGGCACGCTGAGGTATTCAGCAGCCAAAATTCTGATATGTTATGGCTGAGCAGCATACTGTCAACTATTGAAACTCAGCTTGCAGATACCACATGTTGATAATCACTGCTGTACGTCTGCAGTTCAATTATTTGCATAATATATTGCACATCCTATTGGCATGTTGAATGAACACAAGTGTCTGTAGAGACCAACAAATGGGAATACTTATTTGCTGAATTATGCCCCCCCCCAAAAAAAAAAGAAAAAAAAGAAAAAAAGGACGAAGCCTTCTGTAGAGATCAGACTACTGCATTGAGAAAATCAAAGTCCACGTACATGATCTAAACCATGTTTGACGTGCCAGACTTGGGTTTCACCAGGAGACTCGCGACGGTATGTTTTTAAAACCCACAAGTGTAAATTAGAACAAGCTAATTTTATAATTATTCCCAACAGACACGCAAGTAATTTGGTCTCAAACATGTTTATTTTATAAAGACACAATCATTCAAAAAAGAAGTACTGAGAAACCACAAGTGGTTTGAGCAATAGAGGCTTAGAGCTTTTGCAAACATGCACGTGTTTAAAATGTGGTAGTATCTGTTTAAAAGCCATGGAGTGCTCTGTCTGTCTTTTGTGGCTTTCTGACTGTCCTTAAGAGAGACTGAGGAACCTGGGGCTGAGGGGGTTGTTTTGGTGGTGGTATTAGTCATTAATATAGCTTAATTTCCAGAAAAAAAACCCTCAGTTGTTCAGGCTTAAGGAATGCAGAACAAAATCATATTTGATTAAGATGCTGCTGGAGAATAGACTGCTCCTGAGAAAGGGATTTCTTGTTTTAATGCTGATGGATTGCTTGTTCTGAAGGGACAGGGATACCGCTTGAACATTTTTTCTTTCTTTCATTTTTTTTTTCTTTTTCTCTCCTGTTTCAATGGCTTGGGCAAGTGACTGCTGTCAAAATGTGGCAAGGGCACCATATTCAAATAAGTCAGAATGAATGATGTAATATTAGCCTGTATGTAAATCTGTAGAGATGTTTAGAAATTATACACAAAGTTTGTTTTTAATGGCCAGATTCACGCGTTTGGGGATTCACACCAGTTGTTTGACAGGTACTTTGGCATGACTTGAGAAGAAACAAATATTTGACAATGACAATGCCCTGCAGCCCTTGGGTCTGTCTTATACAAGGTATAATATGGTGTTGCCTTTTTAAAATAGTATTAGCAATATGAATACAACTTACAGATAGCAAACCTATCCCAAAAGCATTGGCGGAGAACAGTAAGCTTTTATTGGCTAATTAGTATTTACTTCTTTAACTAGCAAAGATTAAACAAATAGCAAGAGTTTGGCTGTAACGAGTCCTGAATGGTGAACTTCAGCCTGCTTCAGTTCTTTGTGGTGCTTGTTAAATGAATCTGTGTTCGTCTTTTTCTATTACTCTGTTTTCTGGTTTTGAGACAACTATCAACTCTGGGGAGGAAAAAGCTGATTTTGGTGTGGTTATTCTGTAGCTTGCAGCTAGTTTCTGTAGTGCAGATACAAAACCTTTCCTAACGCTTTGTGAGACATTTAACTACAGCTAGGAAACAACCAGACTTTCTGCGCTCCCTGGGCTGATTTTTAGGATCAAATAACTAATCCTTCATCAGGCAACGTATCATGGTTTAGATTCAAGCGCCTTAATTTGTACGATTCTGGAATAAATTATTCAGTCATATTTGAAATCTAATGCATGTGGTGTAAATACTTAAATCTTTATTTCTAGATGTTTTTCCAAAAGGCCTTATAGACTTAAACACTAATTTTCCAATAGAGGTAGTGGGATTTAGGACTGTAACTTCGTATGAACTTTTAAAATTTCAATTCCTGCTCAAAATTGGATATTATAGTTGGGAAGCCAAGGTAACTTAAATTACAAAGCACAAACAAACAAACAAAAAAAAAAACAAACTGTATTAAGTGATGTGTGTGTTTTTTTTTAAGATACCAGACCTTATGGCTATTTCCTTAATTTCTGGTATAAAGTGGTCTCAAATCTTTTGGGAATGAATGAGTTTCTTAAGTCCATATTTATATTCCACTCTTTCAGTCTGGAGAACTCACACTGACTTACAGTATTTTTAGGCTTTGTAGACTATTATAAGATGCATTTAGATTATTTCACGGAGTTCTAGATAACTTTCTTAACACTATCGTTACTTTTTGGGTAAAAATAAGTAAATAAAATACCATCTTTATAGCTTCAGTGAAAAATTTGATTTTTAATTTTCTTCTTGAGTGAGGAAATATTGCCCCAATGAGAATAATTTAGTGGATTAAGGAGAAGGAACTATTTTAAGTATTCAAGTCAGGCTTCTGCATGGAGTTATTTTGTACGGATCTACAACATTTACAACATTTTAATACTGGCAGTCAAGTTTCCAGCATAGTCGAAAATGTGTTTCCAAACCTTAGTCTTTAGACAGAAGTACGAGTCGTTGCTCTTACTGCTCTCTGCTCTAATAGGTATGCCTTCATATTTACATTTCCCATCAGCAAATGCGTGTTTGAAATTGTGGAGTGCAGGTTTCAAGTTTGCCTCCTGAGAGCCGCCTGCAGCAGGGGCTTACACGTGCCACATCCTCACCAAGGTCAGCCAAAAGATACCCGCTGATGGCAGCAGGTGGCTGAGCACCATTGCCGCCATTCTCCTTCATTGTGCTATTTTTCTGTTAGTTTAGCTGCTTGCGTGCTATGAGCATAGTGTTGCAGTTTCAGTTCCTAAAGGTCTGCCTTTCAGCCTTTGCAACAAGATGTATGAGGTGTAGTTTCAGTGAAGTTTTAGAAAGTAAATGCTGCTTCACCACTTTTCTCTGAAAAAAAAAAAAAAAAGTTATTGATAACTGGACATCAAAACCCTCAATTGCCTTCATCTTCAAATTGGTATTTTGCTTGAAATAGTTATCCAAGTATTTGTACATGCTTTCTGCAATTTTAATGCTAAAATATTTATGCATGTAATGTTCTGTATGTTACCTGCAGAGTGCGTCTTCCTATTTTATTTGGATTTCACTTTTCATGCCTCTAAGCTGCCTAGCAGTTTTTGTGTTTAGGTGTTGAGCTTACATTTTTTGAATATTGACTTAGATAAGTGGGAATGAATGTTCCATAGAGTCTTCATAGCCTTTATTACATCTGCCTTCCTTACCAAGTAATTCCTACTTTTTTTGACTTGAATGTTTTTTTTTGGCTGCGTTTAGCCACTTATGGTTATTATAAATGTCATCATTTGCAATAAAAATCTTAATATAATGATTAGTGCAAGGGCACAACAACAGTGTCATTTATTTTGTCAATGGTGAAAGGAACTGTTACAGTCTCAAGGCAGCAGCGTTGTTGCAAATCTCAAAACAAAGCTTTACATTTTTAAAACAGCAGCAAACAAACAAAGCCTATGGATACAGTTATCCAGCGTGTTATTTCTAGTGTTCATAGGCATAGGAAGAATTACACTAAATGCTACTGCTACAAAGGAAAAGAAGGAAGGACCTTAACAAACGTGGTACCATGTGGAGAGAGCCTCAGGGCTGTTTCTCAATTGCTTTTAGTTTCCTACAGCTACTAAGTGTGGGAATTCTGGTTCCCTTTTTTGCATGACCATCCTGTAGTGCTTTTAAAATGTTTTCACAAATGTAAATACTGTCAGTAAGACTTTGCGTGTGAAGACCACCTAGAGAACATCTTTTATGAGGGTCATAACATTGGCTGTGAGAGAATAAATTTGCTGATGGCTGAAAGAAGAGGAAAAAAATCAAACCAGCAGCCATGCCTATGACAATTTCTAGCTCTGATAATAAAAAAGATTCACACAAATATGCACGCTCTGGATCTTAGGACAGAATTAAAAAAAAAAATAAGCAATTGGAGGTGGCAGAAACAGAGTCCTAGGAAGCTGTTTCCATACTGCTATGAATTATGAAATGATATGTGGATTTTAAACACTTATAAAGCTGCAAATAAGTTTTCAAAAAACTCTGAAATCCATTAAGTTTATTTTTAAAGGCTTTTGTTCTAGTTGCATTTAATCGTATTTATAGATGTCACATTTGTATAAAGTTCAGTAGTGCAAAGGAAATTCTCAGTAAAGACACCATCTGAATGTATACTCAAAGAGCTTCTTATTCAATTTTCTTCCATTAGTCTATAGTCTACGTGCAGTTAAAAGCTACAATTAAAATGTCATCTGAGATAGGTGAGCATTGAGCTTGTTCGAGGCTTTGAGATTTGTGTCCAACAGCTTTAAAAAAGAGAGAGAGAGAAAAGGATTATACAGTACTTCAAACGTGATGCATGCTCCTATTTGGCTGCCAAAATTACCCTTGAAATCCTTATTTAAAATGATAGAGATTTACGGCACTTGTGTGTGCAGTGGACGAAGGGAAATGAAGTTGTAATTGCAAACACTCATCAAAAGCTCCAGCTTTCAGTTAGCTTCAGTTGAAGCACGGCTTATTATGAAGTGACACAGTGAAGCTGGCAGGATTTTGTCAAGTCTAAGCTGGAGCTGAATGAGCTACAGGTAGGAGGTTAAGGGCCCAATCCACACACCACTGAAGTCAATTAGAAATTTCCCATTGGCTCAAAGACTTTAACGCTAGCCAAAAGATGTTGATCATGTGATGTCAAAATGTTTTTAAACTTTCAGTAATTATTATCCAGGACTGAAAAGAGCCTGGCTCTATCTTGAAATCTGGAACACAAGAACCTCCCCCTGAACACCAGGCTGTACTTCTGTGCCGTGTGGGTGACGGTGCCCTGGCAAGGGTTGCCCCAAGAGCTTGTGGTGTCTCCCTCCTTGGAGGTCTTTAAAAGCCTCCTGGATGTGGTCCTGGGCAGCCTGCTCTGGGTGGCTCTGCTTAAGCAGGGGGTTTGGACCAGAGGGCAACCATAACCATTCTGTGAATATTATAGCTGAAAATCCTACTTTCACATGTGGAATTCATTGTGTTGATCCCAGGTGCTGGTAACTGAACATTTGGTGGTAAAAAGAGTCGAGCAGCATCTGTACACTGAGTCCGTGGCATCAGTGTTTGTCAATACATCTGTGCCCTGCCACATGGCCAAGCAATATGAATTTGAACCAGGGCAGATGTGAGAACTGATTCGCATTTTTGTCGGCCTTTCCGGACCACACGATGAGGTATTTATAGCAGCCTTGTACCAGCTGCAGGAAGAAGGATGATACCTGATCTGGCATAAACTCTACCAAGATAAAATTACTTTTCCAAAAATTTTAAAATGTATTTGCAGCATCCGAGTGACTTTGTACCAGTTCTGCTTTCTTGTGTTATGGGGCTTCCCTACCTTTGTAGGGTACTGGGCGGCATGAAACTGCAGTTAGCATTTCAGTGAACCACAGCTTGTGATGATTATTATTACAGACTAAATATTAATATATTAATTTGATTGAAATTAAATATTTGAACAGTATTGCAGTAAATCAGACTTCTGACATCTAGTAGTTGTCAGAGTACAGTTCTGAGATATTTCCCTCTTGTTGCAGAAAGGATTGTTACGCTCACTTCTTAATGATGGGCAGCTTTCTTTTCTCCCTTCCCACAACCTCTCCTCCAACACCAAACTTGTCCTCTTACTTGTCACATCTGTTTGGGATTTAATCATTTTTCATAAACAGAAGTCGCAGTATCAGCTAAAATGACACTGTTTTTAAATGGGAATTTATCAGCATTCTGTGGCATGATCTGTTATTTATATATTTATTTTTATATTTTTATTTTATATATTTATTTTATATTTGTTTTTTAATATATTTAGTATATTTTATGTATTTTAAGGGTTAAAAGTTTTTGCTTTCATTTTGTATTTTAATATTAGTGTTTTCAAATTCCAGTAGGTTCGTGGGCTGCTTATAGTAGAAGTGGGATTGGTGAAGTTTGTTGAAGGGGAATGCAGAATGATTAAAACAGTTCAACTCTAAGAAAAAAGGTGATCACCTGGGAAGTATGTTGGAATTAGCAATTTGGGGAGAAAGAGGCAAATTGAGGGGAGAAAATAATTGGCGTGTTCCAATCACATGCACACACATTTCTTCCATGTATAATCACATTACAGTGAACAGAGAAAAGCCTATGCAGATTTCAGAAAGTGATCCCTGCGATGTGAGATGTGGGAGGTGAAAAGCTCTGGTGAAATGCCAGTCTGTTTTATTTGTCCTAGAGATAAAACAGTGCTTTCACATCTCAGTTTTATAACATGCTATCAATAAATACAGGGAAAGCAAGCTCTCCATACAGCCTGCAGCAGTGTCAAGAATTTCTTGGTTTGACTCTGAACTTGAAGCCCTTGTGCAGATAGCAGTCTGATAACAGGCATCATTTATATTTACAAATTTGGCAGTGCCAAATAATCACCGGTGACAATTTTCATCAAAGAAATACAGGCCAAGCATGTAGATTTAAAACAATTTGTAGAGTATATTTGTCTGCTTGGGACTCGTTTATTCATGCAGTAACTACTCATGAAGGGATTTGCATAACTGTTTTTTACAGCTTTACTGACTGTTGTCTATAAACAGGAGTCAGATTATGGGAGAGGATTTTGCAGGCTCTATCGACAGTATGACCAGAAGTAGGCAACATCAGTGTTTGAGCAGGGGAATTTGATGGATAAGATAAACCCTGTATAAACTAACAAGCATATCCCTTGGCTGAATGGAAGAAGAGGACGGCTGTAAGGTCACGTTAAAGTTCTGAATTGTTTAGGAAAGCTTATGTCTTCCAGCTGGGAAACATCACACAGACGGTTCAGAATATACCAAAGTTTGTGTTTAACAGAAACACAGAGAGTCAACCTAGGTAATTTTATCTGCCATGTTCCCTTGAGCCAGTTCTCTGGAAAGGAGAGTAAGATCTGTCATTAGTCATTGTTGCCTCTTGTGAGCTATTAATTTATTATGCTCTTTTATGTCTGTATGTATTTTTGTAAATAGTGCTTAGATTAAAGTTAAGTGTATGTATTTGTAAAACCAGATGGATTGGACTTTCAAGGAAAGTCGAGCTCTCTGCCTCTTAGTAAGGCTGGTACCATTCATACTTGTGTAAAACATCTCCCCTTCCCTGCTGTCTGTGACAGGTTTGGTAGACTTAGAAGCAAGACTAATGGCTGATGATAAGAGCAAGTTGCAGAAACTCAGATTCCATTTTTTCTCATTTTTATTAACAAAGCAACAGCCTGTGTCTGCTGAGTATCCTCAGTAACCTGGTAGAACTTTGTACACCTCCCTCTGTACTCGCAAAGAGCTTTTGAGGGCGCTGACGTGGTGGTGTGTCCTGGAGCAGTGTGTACACAGCCATGGAGTGGTCAGAAGAGAGGTGCGTAAGAACTCCTGGCAGACCTTTCAAGGTAACGTGTACATTCAGCATCGTTGCCTTATTAAATGAGCTTCCAGCTTTTGATCCCAACAGAGTGGGGGTTTGTGTTGATGTGGACAGGAACCTTGGAAACAGGTAATGGAGTTCTCAGCCTGGTGGAGCTGTGTCCTCATTGCAGCGAGCTGAGCTGGGGAGCAGCAGCAGGCACTGCCCGAGCAGTAGGGGGACTCATTGTCTGGAAAGGTGATTAGGCACTGACTAGATACGCTTGGAAGTGTCAGATGAGCTTTTCATTTGTTTTGCTTTAGATGGATCCAATACATTCTCTTCCTGCTGCGGTTTCTCTAGGAGTACTGTACTTGAAGGTCTGACTTCGCTGTGGGCACATAGGCAGTTTTATTGTTTTTGAAGTCTTGGGTTCAGTCAAAAACGGGGGAGAGAGGAAGGGGAAATGCCAGGAAATCTCACTGTGTATTCTGGTATTTTTCAGTGGCTCCAGGCAAGCAAGGTGATGACATAAAATTAGGATGCATATTTAAGTTAGTGTTTTGGCTAGGTTAACAAGGCAAAGATAGTAATTAGATAAACTTCTGTTTTAATTTCTCTTTTAGCTTCTCATCAGGTTTTGCCTTCGGGTATAGTCAGCTGCGGCATGACTTTACACTTTATCACGTTGAAAAGGGGGTATTGTAATTTGGATGCAGGCTTTGGCAAGAATAGCCTTCCCAGAGAGAAGGCTCTCCGGGAAGGCTGGGTCCTGCAAGAAGGAGCTCCAGAAGTGAACAGACCTGCAGAAAACTTGGCCTAACAATAGAGCGTTATTCCTTGCATGCTGTCTCTTCAATCCTGACTGTAGTCTGAGCTACAGCTTTTCTTTGGCCATTAACTTTTTCCCTCTAGATGTTGTTTTGCCTGACAAGGGGGGCACCAGAAGTGTCACAGCTTAGTGGTGTCCTGGTGATTTCTGTGGCGGTTCTTTAAGCAGAAGGGTGAAAACTCCTGAGAAAGAAGATGAAGCTTTGAAAAAGCATACTTGGAGCTGAAAAGGGGGCTTGAAGCACACACAGAGCTGCTCTGGCATTACCAGAAGGTGTTGGATGGGTGACCTTCACTGAACTGTCATTGCAGCAGTTGGGGTTCCCTCCTATTCCATGAGGTAATGAGTTACCAGAAGGGTTTTTTTACCCTTTCTTAATTAAAAGAAAAGCTCGTTTGAGGGCTAGTTGCAATATTGCTATTAAGGCCTCTTTACCCATTGCTCTTCTCATTTCTGAATGGCTTTTTTGGATGCCAGAAAATGGATGACCCTGGTGCTCCCAGTGAGCATGGCTTTCAGTGCATAGTGAAGAAGATAAAATAAGCCCGTTAGATGGAGGTGGTTATTTTCCCACTAAAATAAGCCCGTTAGATGGAGGTGGTTATTTTCCCACT
>NC_048896.1:27983293-28017491 GCF_011077185.1 Oxyura jamaicensis
TTCCCACTAAAATAAGCCCGTTAGATGGAGGTGGTTATTTTCCCACTTGTCCTCTCACTTGTGCTACCGGGAGTCAGGCTGGCCTGTTGCCTCTCGGGCCCCTTGTCACTGTAGGTATCTGAAGGCTGAAAGGTGGCATCTGGAAACCCGTGAATCTTGTCCTATTTGTTCTTTCTGTGAACATATGGCTTCACGGCCAGCGGTGGCTCCTGCTGCTGTTGGTCCAGCTGATCTCCTCCGGTGCCACATGGAGAGCTTTCCTGCCTGGAGCCGGGGAGGCTGCTGCGCTGAAACCGAAGAAATCTGAGACGAGAGACGGCCATCCTGCAAGTAACAGATGGTTACTGTTTAAAATACAGGGCAGAAAAATAATAATCATCGATGGCTAACTAACTAATGCTGGGAGAGAAGGGAGATTTTTTATTTTTATTTTTTATTTTTAAAGGGGGAGGTTGTCTGAAGGGAAAAGAGATAGAAAGAAGGATGAGAAAGAGGAAAGTTGATTGGGGCTTTTTCCTATCCTACTTAATCACAGTCATATGTTGGCTGCTTGAAATGGGGAGGGAGGGAGAGAGGGCTGCTGAAATCTGCAGTGTGCTGGAATTCGGCGAGTGCGCGGTGCGGTGTGGTAACTCCCGCGGCTCCGCGCTGCCCTGATGAATGGAGCCTTTCCAGAGCTGCCAAGCCTGAAGCGAATGTGGTCAGGGATTTATTACGAAATGTACCAAGCCTTGGCATGGGGCTAATTGCGTATAACAAGGAGCGTGCTGGAAACTCAGACCTGAAAGGTGACAAATGCAGAAAATATTCTATATCTGATGCTGGTGAAAGAGGTTTTGTGTAAGGGAATGTCTGTATGTCTGTGCTTTTTGCTAATGAGCTCCCAAACATAACTGTGTTTTCTTGTTACTAGCTTGGTTAAGATAAATGTAGGTTTCTTGCTTTAGATATTTATTTCAGAGCCAGTGAAGAAAGAGTAGCCGCTATACAGCTGCTGTGTTAACTGAAGTTCTCAAAGTAAATGGGTGGGAGTTGTTTTCAAAGCATCTGATGTACGCATCCAAGGAGATGGTAGAAAGTTTTGTAGCCGGATAGCAACAAAATACTGAAGCTGAGAGTTTGATTATAAAGTTTCCAGAGACAGCCAAATGTGAAGCGTTGGTCTTGGAGATAATGTTCTGTTCAGTATGTTCAGGGGTTGGGGACCAAGTCGTATAGCATGACTGGTTTTAAAGTTTGTTAGATCTAAAGCATCTGCAACCCTGAATGCCTAGCGTACAGACCTAATGTATAGACCTATGCCATGGTGCCATTTAATCCAGTGGAAAACATCTTGCTCCTTTTTAAGGCTTCTTCCTGTTGTTCTAGGTGTCTACAATAGCTGTATTCTTAAATCTTGTACTGGTCTTTGGCACTGAGGTATCATTAAGCTTTCTGGCCATGCCAAGGTAAAGAATACTGCTAGTGTCGTCGATAGCTATCGGAGTGTCCAAATGGGTATTGTCAAAAATCAGAGGTACTTCAAGGAAAGGTGAATAGCCTACATTGTATGATAGTCAGCTAAGTCTTGTATCCATCCAAAAAAGCAATGTGGTGTTTAAAACAAAACAAAAACCAAACACTAAAAATTTATGCTAATATTGTTTCTTGTTGAATTGGCAGCACCTTTTTTTAAAGGGAAGCTGCTTTCAGGATGGTATTTCAGCCAGAAGACAAATGTCAATCTTCTTTTTAGGACATGTATTCTCAGGCATGTCTAAAAATCTTCCTAATCTAAACGACAGGCTCTGAAAGCAGGTTAGCTCATCTGAGCCTCTTCTGGTGGTGCAAGATCTATCAGGAAGCTACCTGCATAGAACTGCACTCATCTCAGTTTAGCTGTGCCCAATGATGTGCATCAGTTTGAGACTGTAACCACTGCCGTGGTGTTGGTTTGTGGAACTGCTCTGAACCTTGCAAGTCTGTGGCAGATGAGTACGGTCAACTTTACCTCAGCTTTTTCTACACACAGTAGTCTTTATCGTATTATGCCCTTGCCAGTGGCATGAGGGAGGAAGCAATGAGAATCCAACAAAGTAAAACAGAGCTCCTTATCTTCTACAATCCTCCGAAGGTGTCAAAGTCCCTTTTCTTCACTGATTTTTTTTTTTTTTTTTAAATAACTTTCTACTCAGAGCTCAATTTTTCAGTGTCAGTATTGAGAGGTTGCATTGTCCTGGTTGATGGGGGGTGGGAAAGCAAGTGTTTTTTGAAAGCTGGTCAGATCGATGCAACAAACAGTACCTCCTGGTCTTGGCACTGCTGCAGTCTTTGTGTTCTGTCAGTACCTGTCTCTTCTGCTGCATGAAGAAAGCAGGTCCTGAGCTCCTGAAAATAACTGATTGCCCCCTATCTGCATCAAAATGTCCCTGATTTATCTCAATGGTACACTTCATGTTTTCAGAAGAACTAATGTTTTTTGTTTAATTCAAAATAATATAGTAAATGCTGGTAATAATATAGTAAATGCTGACACAACCTGATGTGGTCTGTAGAATAAATGTTACAAGTTTGCCCCAGTACAGAGGTTTTCAAAATGAGGAATAGGTAATACCTGTCAATGCTTTTAATTACTTAAACAAACAATCAAAAACCCTGCTGTTGGTAAATCTAACAGAGTCATAGTTCCTCCCAAAAACTATTCCTCCTGACCTTAGCAGCATTACACAGGTTGCATTTTCATGAAGATAAGCAGTTCTTGAATCATTTCCTAAATCTGTGAAGTCCAAGCAGTACTTGTTTTCTATGGCATAGAACACATAATACGCTCTGTTTTACCTGCATTATGCACAAGAAGTGTTTTAGTTGTTTTGTAGCATGCTAGAAATAAAATGGTTTTGATATCGAAATAGTGATGTAAGTTTTGTAAAGATGCAGCCAGTTAGATTTGATAATGTACAGAGCTGTATCTGAAAGACTAAGTAAGGTAAGAAGGGGAAAGGAGCATAAAACGAGAGATTCACTTGATGTTTCTAGAGTGTTCAATGCTTCTTGGCAAAAGTACTTCCATTTATGCAAGTTACAGGAGTTGTTGTACCCATTATGGTGTCTAGATCATCAATAGCCCGATCCTCCTTCTGTTGAAGTTAGCAAGATATTTCTGCTTGATTTTAATGGAGCTGAAGTAGGATGTAAGTGAGGGATGGTGCTGAAGGAAGAAAAACAACTGCTACCATAAATCAAATTTGTTTGCACAGACGTAATGGTTGCACAGCAGACAGTGAGGTTTTCTGACCTTGGCAGTGTTCCTTCTTGCTGCCTTTCTAGCGGGCCTCACCCTACCAGGTGGGAATGCTAAAACTTGCAGTCCTGCCTTTCCCTAGATGAACGGATGAAATGGGATATCCTGCAGAAGACAAGCTGACATCTTCAGACTAATTTTTGATAAGTAGTAGCCAAGCTCATCCCTCTGTTTTCCTTCTTGCAGCGTAAGACTTGAATTTTAGTAGGATTCATAAAAGCCGCAGTTTTCTCTCTGAGTACATTCTCCAATTTTGAGTCTTCCGCTGAGGAAAAGGTTTTCCTCCTCAGTTCATGGTCCTAACAAGCACGTAAAAAGGAGCAATGCACAAGTAATGCTGTGACCCAAGCCAAAAATAATAATGAACGGGAGTTTCGTCATGGACTAGCTATCAGAAGAGTAGTAATAGGTTTATTGCTTGCAGACAGTGTAAAATTTGAGAGATTCATCAAGCAACTTTCCCACGGTGTTCTGGGACAGATGAATGTGCGTCAGGAGCGTGTAAAGGTGCAGGTAAAGACTGCAGTGAGATGGAATGGGTGCGTGGGATAGATGGCTGTTGGGTGTCTGAGACAAAAGTAAGGGATATTTCTGTCCCAGCAGTACTTATGTGCCCATGTTAAGGAGCACTGAAGACTGAAACATTTAAATCCTTTTTTGGGATGTTACTGTTGCTGCAAGTTCGTAGCAAGGATATCAAGGATATATGTGACACTCTGCACCAAAACCAGGTATGCTGCCTCTGGCCCCAAAATATTATGAAGGATGTGTTAGAAAGAAAGAATAGGTGACTAGCTGACTCATTGTGCAGCTTTCTTTGTTTTTTTTAAAGATGTCTTTGCAAATATATTGATTATTGCTTCATAGTTGAAGAATCTTAAATGTGAATTTCAGATGAAAAGTTAGCAGTGTGTAATATGAGCAACACAAGGTAGTTCTTTGACACTGCATTAATGGACTAGGAGCATAAACATAAACATTTAGTAAAGGTAAAAGCTCTGGAAAAGTGGTTTCTGTTACAGATACCTCTTAAAAAGCATTTTTTTAAATGTAAAATCGAATTACCAGTGTCATACGTGTAAATATTTAATTTAGTCAGGAATCGATCTGTATGGGACCATGGCTAGAGTGGCCACATATGCTAGGCTTACGTAGTGGTCAGGGATTGTGTTGAGTCTGTACGACTACCCGTAAGATGTGGTGCTCACAGTGACTGTAGGATCGCAGGCTTCCAGCACTTGGGCAGTGCTGCTGGAGGGAGTTCAATCTAAATAGCCATGCAGATTTGTCCTACTCAAATACGTGAAATAAATTTGACTTCCGCCACCTCAATAATTCTATCAAGTACACAAAACGAAGCAACAAAAGCCAAGGGACATGGAATGTGGCATTTGAGCAAAGATGCCACACACAAGAACTTCTCAGCTGTCCATCCCTTTACCAGAAGCCCACCTGTCTTCCCGGGTTGCATATTCAGGAGCTTCAGAATGAGAGGACAAGAAAATTTCAGAGCTGAAAGCTGCTCTGAGACAGTGCCCTACCTCATGATGTGAAGGCTGTCTACCACCAGGTCTCCCATTCCATCTGCTTGTCTGTGGGTTGTAACAGGTACCAAAAGTAAAGAACATCTTTAGAAGTGTTGGCTGAAGCTGCTTCCTTGCTCTGTTCAACGTGCACCGAGTGACGAGCAGAAGTGACAGCAGACCTGCTGGCGTAAGTCTTTCTCTCCTAGTTAAATCTGCACGTTTCTCTGTCCTAGCTGAGTAAACAGCATTGTGGCAGGGCGTGTGAAAGCAGGGATTATTTTCCTTTTCCGTATTATTTATCATTTGTGCTGCCGTGCTGCTTTGAACTGCTGCCTGAGGACCTCCACCGTGCCCTGGGTGCTTGTAAAACAGCGCAAAATCGCAGTCCCTGCCCCAGGAGTGCTGGTAGGAAGTGTCCTTCTTCGCTCTGTCTGCAGCGATGCCGGCAGTGATGTACAAGCACGCAAGTAAGTGCAGACTGCTTCGCACTGTTTTGCGAGGAAAAGCTGGGTGAAGTTCAATGACCCATATTAGAGTCAGATAAATACCAGCTAATTCATTACAAACATTACTTCAGCTAAAAATGGGTTTGTTGGCCAGTTTCGCCTGAGCGCCAGATGATGATGCTGTAACAAAAACTGCCCTGGCAGTGCAGTCGGGCTCAGATGCAATTAACCATTTCTGCCCGCTTTCTGCAGCTCTGACAAATAGGGCTGGGAGCGTGCAGCCCTGGTAATTTATTGCCAGCTGTTGGAGTGCAGCAGCTGCAGAGAATGGCAGGTTGTCACCGTAGGGGCTCGTCGTGTGGGCTGCCGCGGTTGGGGCATGGCTCGGGGAGGCGGCTGGTGGGAGAGCAGGGGTTAGAAATAACCTGCAGGTTGTGTTCTTTAGAGCCTTTATGTAAACACATCGGGAATGAAAACGTGTTTTTTTTTTTTTTTTTTCTTTTTTTCTTCTTTTTTTTTTTTTGTGTTTGGAGACCTGTACAGCATCCAACCATAACATTCCAGGCTGGGCTACGCGCTCCAGCGTAGAAAGGCACTACAGTGTGGGAGATCAGGCCTGCGGGCCCAATTCAGTGCTTGCTTTGTGTACGGCTCCAGCATTTTACGTCAGCTGGACTGATGGTGTGTTTTTGCACTGCGACCATAAAAGATGGAAAAAGAAGGAAAAAAAGGACAGTGATCATGGGGGGCAAAACAGCTGGTATAATAGCAGCGAACTGGAATAACACTATTTGTCTTTAATTTGAATGATGGGGCCTTGGGTGTAATAGGAAGTAATAATAATACAAAAATTTTATGCTTTTGGATTTTTAAAAAAGTGTCTTAAAATAGAAGTGTCTTAATCTGGAAAGAAGCAGTTTAATATTAACAGCCCGCCTTTGTTTTGCTAAGACTGGCACTTTACTCATCTCTGCACTGACTGAGGAATTTGACCATAAATACATACACTGCTAGAAAACTACATGAAAGTATATCATTTCATGAAACTTAAAGATTTTATCTATGCAGTTCTTAAATCAGGTGTAAATGTGGTTATACATCTTTCTGAGAAAGCAAAAAGTCTGAATTATATTTTTGAACAGAAGAGATAAGGATTGGTCTGTAGGGCTTGGAGGATGTTCATTTCATCCTTATGGGTCAGTACCTCTGTAAATTCATGCCAGATCTATGGGGCTTAGTGCAGAAGTGCCGTGTGGTGCCGGGGAACACTCTTGCTTTCAGGAAACCCTAATTATTGGCAAGGCAGAAGCCCACTATTCCTTACCTCACAAGGGGCTAATTCTTAGTGTGGTGCTAGATCAGGCCATGTGATCCTTTCACTGCTTGTGGTGCATGTTTTTGTTTTTTTTAAAGACCCATGACTACCCTAGCTAGACATTGTCTCTTGCCTCTTTTCACCTCGAGAGGCTTGCTGATGGCCCCATTACACAGCTTTTTAAGACATTTGTGGCTGTGCATCTTACACTCATCCTGCTGGTGTCTTACATGGGTATAATTCCTTACACAAGAGCTCCACTGACCTGGAAAGGCTCAGTGCAGGATAGAAGACTACAGGCAAGGATCAATTTCTTGAAGATCATCCCTTGATTTAAGTAGTGTTTCTTTGTCTTTGCTTTATTTTATTTTATTTTATTTATTTATTTATTTTGTAGGGGATGGTGATGGACAGGAGGAAAACGTAGAGTTCAGCTGCCTGGGAGTCTGGCCCTTTTTACAGGCGTTGGGGTTGGAGGTAGATGCTCCTTACTGGTTTCGTCCCAAAGAGAAAGGAATCTCAAGTACATCTAGCTGTGGTGGGCTTTGGCCAGTTCCTTCATCATAGTTACAACCTAAGGGGCACATTCACAGAATGGTTGAGGTTGGAAGGGACCTCTGGAGGTCTTCTGGTCCAACCCCCTGTTCAAGCGGGGCCACCTACAGCAGGCTGGACACGACCACGTCCGTGTTCTCTGTCCCCTGCTCAGTCAAGAGGGGTTTACCCCCTCTGGGCAGCTGGAAATGGAGGCTGCCTTTGAAGTGGACAAATGTGTTTTTGAAGGGGGAAAAAACCAGAAGTGTGAGGAGCCATGCCTTACGCTCTGTATTTTCATAGGCTGGGGGAAGGTAGAGAGTGAGGACCCACAGTGGGCTTCATGCAGGAGAAGCTGAAGGGCTCACCTGGGTAGAGAGCCAGAATGGTGGAGGTGGGGAAAGCTCTGCAGAGCTGTTCTGCCCCACGATGACTGAAGTCCCTTGCATTTCTGCCTGTGTGTGCAGATTGTTAGTGTAACTTTCTGAAGCGTCCCTTCTAATACCTGTCCTAATGCTGCAGTAAGCATAATAAGCTGTAGTATGTTTTGCAGAAGGTTAAATAGTGAGGTTAGGGAAGAAAGAGCAAAGCCATTCTTCTCTTTTCCACCCACCTCACCCCCTTGAGCAAAAATAAGTAAATAATGCTGATAGCTTAACAGGGGAAAAAAAAAATCATGTTCCATTTAGTGTGTAAATGCTAAATGGAGGCTGTCATGTGGAATTGTGACTTGCTAACTATGTACACAAATTAGGTGGGAAATGAGCTGTGATGTGCAGCCTTTATTTCGAGACGTTCACAGAATGTGACTGGTGACATTATTGGGTACTTGAACTATTTTACTCCGTTTTAAGAAACATTAGCTGTTAATAAGTCCCATTTTCCGTTACCATTTTCTTTTCGAAGCAGATACTAATGTATTGGTTTTGCTCATGTTTGAGGAAAGCAAAATTTCAGCTGCCATAACTACGTTAAGTCTGCAGCTCAGGAGTGCTGCTGTTGGCACATGTTCTCAAAAGCTTATTAAGAGAAGAGTTTGCTCGAATCATTAGGTTTAATGAATAAAATCTTCATGGGATTTTGTGCAATTGGTAGATTGTCAAGATCTATATGAAATCTTTGAAAGATGTGAGTAACAGATTGTATGGCCTCAAATCAGAGCCACTCTTACAGAATTAGTTTGCTTTTCCTCCAGAGATTAACACTTAGCAATTCTGGGCTAAATTTCAAGAACGAACTCTAACCTGCGCATTTTCCCTTTGCTTGTTTTTCTTAACCTGAAAACAGTCTTATGAGTGTTTGCAGTAAAATGCCAGAAAAAATAAAATAAAGCTTGAAAATGGATTATTTAATTTTAGGAACTACTCTTTTCAGTTTGATTCAAGAAAAAATCCAAAAATACCTCCTATGTTCAGGAGGCATTTGAAGGCGTGCTCAGGTTCAACTGGTGCGCCATCAGACTTGCATAGGTAGTCTCTGCTTTAGTTTCACGTCCCTGTAGAAGTGTCCCTGCCCTCCTTGATGAGTTTTTGTTCATGTCTGGAACCTGCTCCTGAGTTAGCAGATGCGCTTCTGTGTACAACATAGTGTGGGATAGCTCCCATAGCTGCTCTTCTCTGTGCAGGAAGAAGACTTTGTCCTAGCACAAGTAATTCACATTTACCACCCAAGAGCCTATCATTTCTTCTAAGGTATCAAGGATGAAACTAGTAGGCGAAAGAATGTCGCCTTTATTCTAAACCATGTACGCTTTTACAAAAATGGTGTTGATATAACCATGTATAATATCTGTACACATTTAAAATCTGTTAGCTGCCATGGAAGGGAAGCTTCAGGAAGCGCATGGCAAGATGCTGCACTGCTGAAACTTGAATACAGCAACCTGCGGGGTAACAGGATTGCAGCTGGGTGGGTTCCAGCATGGGATGGCATTCTGTGCACGTGCATTTTAATATGAATATTGTTGGCGGCTCCGGCTGCTTATAATTGGCCCTGAAATGCTTGCAGGGGGGAAAAAAAGAGACTTGCTCTGTTAAAACTGCAGGAATCTGTCCTAGGCCTAAGGTCATGATAGGCTGGGCCAGGTGCCAGCCTCAGTGCCAGGGAAAGGGACAGCCAAGTCTCCTGCGACATGTCCCAGGGCACAGGGAGCAGGCCTGGACGCTCGGTGGATCGTGGTCCTACAGCCTGTTTCAGCACACTCCTGTTGGGGTTTTGATGCAGGTTTAGATTGCTTTTATGGTAAGAGTAGTAGCAGCGTAGTTACAAACATGCCAGTTGGCTGTACTTTTTAAATAGTTGCCCTCGATTCCCATCCTTCTGTCTCGACTGTTCAGGTGATGCATACAGTTTGGGTCTGATTTGAAGAAGCCTATCAAGTGCGTTGAGATGCTGATTGTGCCGACAAAAGGCAAGTGTCTTAACACTCTGTCACCATGCAAGGGCTAAGGAATAAAGAAAACACACATACGGACTGTCAGCTGAATTATTTTGGTTGTTATTTATTAAGATGCTCTTGTGGCTGTAAAGATATGTAGCTTCCTTTTCATGGGTGTCTTCTGTCCTGCTTGTTTTACACTAGATTTTTTGAGATATGGTTGTTCTGTCATCAGCCTCAAGTGTGTGTTTTCTGGTGCTGCACAATCCTCCAGTGCATAAGAACGTGGCTAGAAAATCATGGTATAAGCTACCGTGAACCTCGTTTTTCTGGTTTTGTTGTCCTCCCAGACAGAACTCAGTTTCTGATGGTCCTGTACATCCTGGATAGATAAGCAAGGAGAACGTTGGATGTTTTCACTTCAGTGGGTAGTTTTGTTTTTACTTCAGTCGAAGTAAGTTCTTTATTTTTCTTCTTTATTTTTGCACAGTTTCAAAACAAAGTGAACTCCCAGAAGTATAATACATCTTGGAAGGAAAACTCTACAGGACAAATTGATGTTCATATAAGCTACGAATGAAATTTGCATTTGAAGAGAGAGAGATATATATATATATATATATTTTTTTTTTTTTCCTGAGGCACCAACTGTTGAAATGGCTGTATATAGACATTATCATGAAGTTGGAGATATTTAAAGAATTCCAGGAATGGAAAAAGATACTTTGCTAAAGCTTTCAGGAGACTGTGGAATTGAAACCTTTGCAAATTGTAGTTTACCTGAACTGATCATATTAGCTATTGTGTTGATTTTTTTTTTTTTTTTTTTTTTTAGATCCAGAGGAAGTCTAAATTAAAACCAAGCCAAATTAATATTAGTTGTCTGAAATCCTTCCTAACTGCAAGATTTCTAATCTGATGCACTTGGAAAACATTTGTGTGGCTCGTTCTCCTTTGACTCAATAATACAGATGTGCATGTTAGCTGGTTTTAGCAACATTTTTCCTTTGGGCAATGAGAATGATTCAAAAGAAATGTTTGATAAAACTGTGAGCAACTGTAAAAGCTTAATTGGATTCAAAACTTGTATGTCTTCAATTAGAGTCATCTGTTTGTGCTTTCTTTTTTTCCCACTCCTAGAATATATAATCCTTTTTAACCTCCATTTTTAATATAAGCCATACTGCCTTCCGCAGAGAGTCCTGTTTGCTTGTAGGTAATAAGAGGTCCACAAAGAGGTCCACAGACGCTCTTTTTTTTCCTTTTTTTCTTTTTTTTTGGGGGGGGGGTTCGGGGGGGGGTGGGATTTTGCCTCCTTTCCTCTGCTCATGCCTGCTTGTTACTACAGAGCTCCTCTGAGTGGGCGATGGGCTGGCGGTGGCAGGGACTGGGTGCTCCTCAGCCCCCCAGGGACTGGGTGCTCCTCAGCCCCCCGCTCTCCCTGCAAACCCAGGCGCGTGTCCGAAGGGCGGCCTTGCCTGAAAAAACTTGTAATGTGCTTCGAGTTTATCAAATAGAAATTCTTCCAGAGTAGAAAACGGTGTTTCTCATGTGTGATAAAGTTCTTTCTGAAATTTGGCACCACCGGTAAACAGCAGCTGCAAACCTCCCGGATCCCATGCTCTCATTTTCTAGTGCCTTGAGTTGCGGCCTCGTGCTGCAGCAGACAGACGACTTGAAACACTCGCTTTAGACACTTCTCCTTATATCTCGGCCTGTGGTGGGATCGTGCTGATGCAAATCAGACACGAGACCTTTCGTCTGCAATGGCCTGTCGTGAAGGTGTGTGGGGACAGTAATTGCAAGTGGTTTAATTAGTGCAGCTGGCAGCGTGCCAGCTGGGTTGTACCGGGGCTTGAGAGGCAGTGAGAGCGTGGCTTTTAATTTAGAACGATTGCAATGTGATTCTAGCATTTGTACTGACTACATCAGCTTCCCACCCCGGTTTGGATCAATTAAGGACCGTGTGTTAGATTTTAACCTCTGAATGACCCCCTTGCTTTTAATACTGCATAATTGGTTACGCGCAGCCAAAGCGATGACTTCCAGTCTTTTGCTTTGGGATTGTTTTGCTGGGAAGCGTGGGGCTGGAAGGAGCGTTTCATGTGAGGTGGCAGACCCTAGCTGTGGTAACTCTGAGACCCCCTGCACCAAAGGGGTGTTCTTATCCTCCAGGAGAGCCGGGATATTGAAGGCATATAATAGGGGCAAGACTTCTTTCTCAACAGTGTGGGCTGCCTTGTTTGAAGTGGGTAGTCATGTAATGAAGGAATAATTTCATAGACAGCTGCAAGTTGGTGCAAACGTTAAGCAATTCAGAAAGATAAGCTCTTCCAATAATAATAATAATAATAAAAAAGGCAAGACTTGAGGGCATTATTGTCTCCCTAGAGCTGGTATCAAATAAGAAAGTAAAACCATGAACATGGTCAGACTTTTTTTTTTTTTCTGCTTGGAGAGCTTGTTGAAATATCTTTTTGTCTGAATCTCTTACTGATCATGTCTCTAGTTAAGTGAATTAAGTTAGAAGCGGCACGTGAACAGCAAAACATGGAATTTCTTTTTCTAATGTCTCTGTGACAAAGTCTTTCAGCTTTGGAGATTGTATTCAACATGTTGACTGCAGTAAAATTGAGTATAAAAGGGTAGCTCTTTATATCTTGTGTATAATTAGCTGGGTCTGGTAGTGCTTGTACATACATACACACACACCCCGCTCCACTTTTCAACATGCCTTCATTTCTCTGGTATTCACTGCATTTTGTCCTTTTTTTTCCTTTAAGGAAAGATAATTCTTGTACCCTGCTTTTCTACTTCCCTTCTGTTCTTTGCGAAGTAGTCAGATTTTGGCCTTTAGACCTTAAATCAAATGGATTGCAATTCCTAAAATTGGCCAGTTTCTGCTAGCTACAGAATTAGGATGGGAAGATTTAAAAATAAATAAGTTCAAACATGCATCAGAAAACTCCAGTTCTGCCAGTTTTTGAGCACATTTTATGAGGAACCCGGTGCCCTCAAATCCCTCGACGTCTATAACATTGAAATCAGTTGATCCTTTGTTGAACAGTGCACCAGCAGGATATTTTAACTTTGGTGTAGAGAGGTTGTTGAGGTTTCATCATTTGCAGACAAGCAGAAAACACAGGTAAGTTTATTTGGTGCTGTGAATTTGAGGTTAACACTTGTTAAAAAAAAAAAAAAAAAAAAAAAAAAAACTTTTTTTTTTTTTCATAAAGTAACAACCAAATGTATTTTCTTTGGGCATTTCTGGATAATTCAGTTTTTACACAACTAAGAGGCAGAATATTTAATGGTGGCAGAAGTTGTTATTGGTAGGAAGGCACTTCCAGAAATGGACTTTGCACACATCTTGTTTCTCATCTATGGTGTCTCTAATTTTCTCATTGTTCAGAGTTCTATGATATTTTCTTTTTCTATAAAAAGATCTGCCCTCGTATTTCATCAAGTATGACAGCTTTTACACTGGGAACCATATATTTTGGTGCAAAAATCGTAATCCATGCATTTAAAGTGATGAATTTTGTTAAATCAACGTTTAGGAAAGTTGCTCAAAGCAGGAGGTCCTATTTAATATGTGAGTTATAAACTGGGAGGTCTCTTTTCTGGTCCAAATATTTCGCAAACATATTTAATCCTTAAGATTAAAAGGTGAAAATGAATTCTTTGTACATTGCTGAAACTTGAGAGCACAGTCATGGAGTGAAATTATCCAGAGTTTTGGCAGTCCCATGAATTCAATAATACACTTTTTGTAAAACCTTAATACAGTACTCTCTTTATCTTCAGTGTTTCCTCACAAGAGATTTCAATTTTCAATATGTATTGTTTCTCATGATTTGTGTCACAGTCGAAGACCCTTACCTGATGTTTTGAACCAGAGAATTTCTTCAGTGTTGATATACTGAAAAATTTCCCCAGTGTGTCCATCTGATGGAGGAATATTGACAGACTAGATGAGGTGCCATTTGTAAAGCTGGGTTTATGGGGAACTGCAGTGGTGGTGAGTGGCACACAGAGCCAGTGAATGGTTTTCTAGGTTGGACTTCTTCATGAGAGGAAGACACGGGACAAAGACCTTTTCAGTCACTTGGTTTGTAATCCTTAGGCTTCCAATAGCTAATTAAGATGTCTTTGGAGGAATGTATCCAAACTCAGGACTGTTATTTGATATCTTTGCTACCCATTTCACATTTGCTCTGAATCCTTCACTGGTTTATACAGTGCTTTGTTTGCCTCTGGCTTTCCTTAGGTTAACTCTTTTCGGACATCAACTAGCAACATCGTCCTGTTGCTAGCCCTGGCCAAAGTACCGTTATCACCTCCTGTTTTATGTAGACTGTTGATGAAGTTCACGTAGAAATCTGAATTTGTGAAGAAATGAATTGTTTGCTGTGTGAACCTTCAAGACTCTGTGAGGCCCTATGTATAAAAAGGGAAACTAGGTTTTCATAGGATTCAGGAGCTGAAGGAATATTGCATCTGATAAAAAAGACTAGTGCATGTATAAAGGCAGGGAGTACACGAGCCCTAACTGTGCTCGTCAGTGAAACAGATTAGATGACGATAGCAGTTAGTCAAGCTCCCCATCTGTCACGGCCAGTGTAAATGTGGACCGTGAAGAAAAGGCCATATACTGCCTGCTCAGTAAAGGTCACGCTATTATTATATGAAGGACTGAGGTGACCTAGTCACGGGTCACCTAAGTTACTGAAAACCCAAACCAATTTTCAAGATACCCGGGCAGGCAATTTCTTCCTTGAACATTGGAATATCAGGTGGTATCAAGCTCATTTGGGTGTATTTGGGTTTCATAATATATTTTTTTTTTTTTCTCAGTCCTCACATATTTGTTTCTCATAAACCTTCTTCATTGCTGGTGTCAGTAGGAGATTCTGTCTGTGTTATACCAACTGGAAGGGATTTGGTATTTCGTTTCACATAGGGCAATGGTTTCAAATGTAAAGGCAGCTTCATTGACACTGCAGCTTTTCCGTCCTTTTGGCAGGAGTTTGGTGTTGTTATTTCCATCAGTTCATGACAAGGATGTTGTTACTCTTGTCCTAGAAGGTGAAATTTTGCTGTCATTTCGGAAGGTAACATTTCCAGCTCCTGGTGCAGGCAGTAGTGTTGAACAAACAGAAGCACAGCAAGCTTTGTTTTATTCAGCCTCTTGCCTGGCAAGCTGCTTATGCTGTCTGTGATCCAACAGGCTATGTGTAAACTTTGTCAGACCCTGTTTTTTTTTTTTTTTTTTTTTTTTTTTTTTTGAAAGAAGGGAAAAAAATGAGTGCTCTAGCAACTGTGCCCTGACCTTCCTCTTCAATCTAGTTCTGCAATTTGTTCATACAGCTAAATTTCTTATGCCAAGCAATATTTTATTTCTGATGTCTTCTATCTAGCGCAGGCTTTCCGGCCATTTTATGTTGCTACCTGTCTTCCAGTCCGTTTCTGAGGCCTTGCCCCACTGTGTTTATCAGTAGTGCTTCTTTCCAAGCTGTTTCCAGGTCTTGAGTGTAACGAATTGAGTAAACTCTCCTTTCAGTGCTTGCTCATTTGCAAAGGTAATCCACTTTGCCTCAGACATGCTTGCTTTTGCTTAGCATATGATTAAATTTGACCCCAGTATCTTGCCTGAGATCAATTGCTCATTTTAGCTTTTTTTTTTTTTTTTTTTTTTTTTTTTTTTCTTCTTCTTCTTCCTCCCCCTAAGCGCCTCGGGGATTTCTGTTGTTGTTGATTTTTCTCTGGTTTCATATCACTCATGCGCTACCAAAGCAAACTTGACATTCAGGCAGGATAATGTTATCAGTTTCGTGTTGTACTGTACTGGACACATGCTACTTTATTCTCCTCCTGTCAGCAAGAGCAAGTCAAGCGGTATTCAAGACAATACAGTAAGTGAAAGAGAAGAATGGCGTGCCCTTTACTTGTTTATTTCTATAAATAAAACCTTTTCACTGTTGAGGCAATGTTAATGTTAAATTTCTTCTGTAAAGTTTAAAATTACAGCTGTTGCCTTTGGATCTCACCTTTTTAACTTTTTTTTTTGTGACACAAATTAAAACAGGAAGGGTCTGCTGAAAAAATTTTATGATCCTCCTGTATATCACAGGCTATTGCACTTTGTGCCTTTACCCTGTGTTAAGTCAATAAATCACGTGTAACTAACACAAATTCGTTCTTTGCCATTGTATTTGTTCTGGAAAGACATCTGATTCCTCATCTGTTGGTACCACGAGTTGAATTATCCAATGTCACTGTCTTTAGTAATTCAGACCATTAATTAATCATCCTTTCTTGAACTTCTATCTATAGTAGTTTTTTAATGCCTCTCTCTGCTGAAGTAATGGTGGTGTCCTCTTCCAGTGGAGGTACATGGAAGCTGCAGTATAGCCTGTTCTCAGAGCTCCTCTTCAAGTTCAGCAGGTTGAACTTTTATTTGCCTAGTAGGAATCTTTTTTTTGTATTCTCTTCGATTTTTAAATATCTTTTAAAGTTAAGTCACAATTTTAAGCCGATTTTGATGTCAGCGCTGTTGCGTATAGAAATGTTTCAGCTTGGTGTTGGATACTACTGAGAACACATCCACGTGTTCTTGCAGAGCCTTGATACAGGTGTCACTAGTAGACCCAGCTTCTACATTGGTGATGACTCTGAGATCAGCCAGTCCTTTGAACGTGTACTTATTGATTATATTCAGAATGAATTTATAATCAGAATTTTGGTTAGTACAAAGCTAAATGCCTCACAAATATTGATGTAAAATTTTTATAAGTCCTTATTTAATCAAATAAATGCGTTATACTCAGAAAAAGAACCCTGCTTAGTTTCACCAAATCTATTTTCCATAAATCCGTGCTGTCTGGCATTAATTTAATAACTGTTCTTTGGTTTTGTATCAGTTGAATCCCCTGAAAATATTTTCTTTTTGTCTGTATGGATCTCAGATTATAAATGGCCTCTAAGTTACTTGGGCTGTCTTTCTTTGAAGGTTGATGCAATTATCATCTTCCTTTTTGGGGGGCTGGGAATGTCTTCGGTATGATTTGCCTTATAACAACCTACCAATAGAGCAGAGATCTCTTTATCCAAGCCTTTTAGGATTTATGCTGTATGCTACCTTACTGACTGTGAAACGAACAAATGGTATCTCGCCTTACAGTTGTCCCCACTTTCTGACCCTGTGCATGCTCTCGGTCGTCTTCTGCTTGGCAATCCAGCTGGGAAGCAGGAAGTTCTACCTGCAACATGAAACAACCTCCGTCACATCCAAAGCCCCCTAACCTACTTGCCTCTTTGCCCTCTCTTTTCCCAAACAGATGATAGCTTTCCGTGTTACTATCATGAGAATCATCCTAGCGGGTTTCAGTATCGGTAAGTAAACTTGAGGGAACACAGAAGTAAATACTAACAAGTGGTTTTTCTAGATGAATATGTGGCTACTTTCTTCTTCTAAGCTGGCATTTCTCCAGGCAGTGAACACCAGCCATGAATGCTAATAACCGAAATCAAGTAATTTTCCAGAATATAATCTGTTTTTAACATTACAGACCAAGTCCAGTGGTACCTTAAGCAATAGTATGATGACTCTAAACAGGTCATAAAACAGGTTTGAAAGTTGCAATTGGATGTGCAAGATGAGTTTAGTTTGCAAGGTTTTAGAGCAGAAAGGAGAAAAGGTTTAGGCTTACGTGGTAATAGGAATTTCAGTGATACTGTTCTAGCCAGAATAGTCTAAAGATACAAAGAAGGAATGTTTGTAGGCAGAGGTAATGTAGTTTTAGGCTCATCTTTTCCAGTTATCAGTGGACATAACTTAGAGTGTGCCAGTTGCCCTTTAGATACCTATTCTCGTAAGCGTGCTTGAAAGATCATTTCTTATTTTTCAAGAGTATTGGCTTGTCTAATGCAAGATAGAACTGCTCCTGACAGGTCTGTCTCCTGGCATGCAACCATCATTCTTTCTCTTCTTGCACTCATGCATTGCTTTAGCAACACTTGCAAAATAAGCAGGCTCTGAGTCAGAGCTGAATCTGACCAAATTTTATTTATAACATTCTGAGATCAATCTGTTCACATTCAACCACCAGATATGAAATTGCCTACTTGCTCCTCTGATACTCCTATTTATGTCATTGTTCCGTGCCATCCAACAGTTGTACACAAGATTTTTAAACATCCTGGTTTTGTTTCAAAAACAAACCCAGGACATTTTGTAAAGGCAATCTTTGGGCTCGTAATTTTTACGCTGTGTTTATAAATGGAATTTTGCACTCTTGTTAACACAGATAGGACTGAAATCTGCTCCTGGCTGCTCAGTGAGCTGCTGTAAAGCAACCACCCACTGCATCATCACACGCTGAGAGTCTCTGGGTCCTGAAGAATACAAACATTGTCTGTGCTTGCTGTCTTGGGACAGGCTTTTAAAGGATAAACTTGGACTTAAGCAGCACCTAGGTAGAGTTGGAACCTGAAGGCCAGCCATTGGTTTCTGTGGACACGTCTGACTCCTCATCCTCTATCTAGTCCGACCGTTTCACCCTAAAACTGAACGCTGAAGGCGTCAGACTTCTGATTTAACTCCTTGAGATTAACGGTTGGGTAAAAGTAAATGTATGTGGAGAAGCAGACCCTTTTTATATGGCTTCCAAACGTGCTTTTCCTCAATAGTGTGGGAAAAGTAGATCACTTGCAAAAGAGATCCCAAATTCAGTGGTTTCTTCGCTTAACGCTCTCTTCTGTCTCATAGGAATCCTCACTGGGGTCTGCCTGTTTGTTCAGAGGGGGGGGGGGGTCTCTCCTTATCTTACTGGGACTTGTCCTCACCTGGTGAAAATGATTCTCTTATTTTATTTAGTTCCAAACTCCTCTGTCAAGCAACCCTCCAAGCAGTCCCAGCAGCTGACCCAAGTCTTCTGAGAGTAAACTGTGCTGCCACAGGATTTCTTTGCAATGCTTTGGCTGTATCTGTCTGTTGCCAGGTGCCAAAAGATCAAACTCCTGATTTGCAAGCACCCAGTAACGCAAAGTAATTTAGAAACTTAGTGGCTATCAGTGTCTTAGGAAATGGAAATTATTAACAAGTTTTGTTTTATCCTGAAATGGAACAAAGCTCGCCTAGATACAGGTTTTGCAGCTACTGAAAACAGCAACAGTCAATTTGGAGAGAGATAAAGGTTTCGCATCTTTAAACACTTCTCGGTGTCTTTTCCTTTAGCCAGCATGGCACTTTGTCAGCCCTATTTTCGTCAGTGCTAAAATTCTCTCTGTTAGAGATTTTGCCTTCTGATATAGTGTAAGGAAACCTTTGAAGTTAGGTACATTAGCATATAAAGTCTGGCACTCGAGGGTTGCACGTGGGCCATGGTAATAAACGTTTGTTCAGGTGCCCTGGACTGGAAATTGAGCGTTTTCTGTCATGTCACAATACATTAGCTATTGCGCCATATTTTTCTTAAAATGCTTGTCATATTTTTTCCAACCTGGGCTTAAATTTTCTAGATTCTGATCCCCTCAAAATCTGAGTCTTGAAAGTTTTTTCATGTTGCCTGATTTCAGTCAGATTGGAAGTTTTCCTTGTGCATATAAATGTCTCCCTCCTTTGGGGGATTCCTCCCTGACTGGCAGACGAAGTGGAAATGGATCAGTCATCTGTCACTTATGATGTTAGCAACCTTTATCTCCTGCAGATTCTGATTTAAAATACTTGCTCCTGTTGCATGGCAAGCATCTGCGTTTGGTAGCTGGCATCTAAGTCCCATTTCTGTAGGGCTGCCCATGTGGCTTGGGCCTGGGGAGCGAATCTGAAGAACTCTGAATATTGAAAATTTACCACGTGTTGATGAATTGTGTTCTGCACATTGTAAACTTGATACGTAGAATTTTTTGGATTAGTGGCACATACATAAGCCATCTGTGCAGTGACTGTGCATTAAGTAAGGTGTAAGAGCCATTCTCCAGGACTCTTGGACGGTCGTGCACAAGTGGCCAAGTCTTTTCCGTCTGGAAAAAAAAAAAATCAGCTTTGGAAAAAGAACACATTTACACCAGCTGGAATTTGTGACAACTTTATTTTTTGTAAGCAGGAAGAAGGTGATGGTGTATGCAAACAGAAATCTAAAAGGTATATTTTCGTATAGAGCTTTCCTGGGGACAGATCATACCGCTTTCCTACAATTTTTGTGGTTTTATATAGAGTTTGCTTTGAGTTTTTAATTAGATCAAATTGTTTACAAAAATAACCCAAGAATGGTCGACAAAAGGAGATTGGAGGATGCACTCACGTATCAGAGGGATCCTAACTTTTGCTTTTCATGGCTCTGCTGCATTTAAGTTCTCATTTGCAATATTGCACTAATGTAGGGGTTTGGAGTGAAGTATAAGAGGAGTGGATGACAGCTTGCTTTGGCTGTAAAGCTGCACACTCATATTTCTGGCAGGAGGAAAAAAGGGCTGATTAGGAGAATCTATTTCCGGTAGGCTCAAATATAAACCAGATACTCAGTCATGAAAAAGTCATTCACTGGTTTCCAAAGACTCTTTTCTTGCCAATGTGAAATGGTAGTTCCAGTGGAAAAGTGGGCAACGTGTTAGTCCCCTCACTCACAAAACAAGGATCAAGAAGAGGTGATTGTATTAATCCCTTTCTTCCTTCCTCCGTGAATTCTAATTGTTTCTGGCTTTAAACAGAGGATTCCCTTATGACCACATTAGTGTTTTTAATCTTTCATAGCAGGAGTGAAAGTGCAATAACTGAATGTGAACATCAGAAACACTTCACTTTAAGCAGTGTTTCTGATGCTTCAGTTTTCATATCATTTTCAGGAATGAAAATCTAATCTGTTCTAGTGGGTGACGCAAATTCTAACTCTGGATCGTTGCATGTTTTTATGGCCATGCCTCTGATTATTTACATTGCCGTTCATACTTAGATATGAGAGACTGGCTTCTTTCCAGGTCCAGTGTATAAGGACTTCTTTCTGGTGTTCCTCTTCTCTTGGCCTGCTCAGAACTGCTGCTTTTTCTTCGGGTTGTGTTCAGGTGGCATGGCTCTGAGTAGCTAGGGGATGAACTTTGGTAGTCAGGCAAAAAATACATTCTGGGTGATCGTCAAATACACCGCGATAGTCACACTCAGCCACTTCTGTTGTGCCAGTGAATTAAACAATGGAGTTTTGGATGACGTGATACGGAAAGTGTCATAAGCACAGGCTCTGTTTTTAGGGAGGCTTCCTGAAGCAGAAGGATCTTGATGTTTGTGGTGGTCCTACAGCCTTTTCTCTAAGCTGGGAATCCAGAAATAGAAGCAAAGCAAGAGCTGGAGGTGCTGTGCTTGGGAAGTGTGGGCAAGGCTGCTGGTTTCATCCCAATACGCTTCTGCAGCGCTTTTCAGAGTGGACTCCTGCCTTCCCTTCTGTCTGGAAATAAATGAATATTCTGCACTACAGATGACAGTTGCAGAAGTCTGTAGGGCTTCTGCTGAAAGAGAGGGGGCATTACGTTTGTGTGTAATGGAAGAAAGGAGAGGTAGGTAGAGACACTTGGAAAGTACCGGTTGAGCTCGGTCCTGGTCCCTCAGTGTCGTGCAGATCCCTTTGAGACAGCTGTGGGCCACCTTCCACCTAGAAGGAGCTCTGATTCTCCTTTAAGGGTAATTCTTTAAGGTCCAGCAGCAATCACAGAAGCAGAGAATGAAGAAGGTTGATCTTGTCCATTTTAAACCTACTCGCCTGGCCTTCTAAGGTTTAGCATAAGAAAGGAGAAAAAAAGCATTCTGTTATCATTATGTTGATGTTTATTGTGTAGATTGTGACTTGAGGATGCAAGTTTTCTTATGGAAAGCAGCGATGCAGAAACGCATGGTTGGTTTTGGAGCTGCTTATCCTGCTGTTACGTGACAGCTGCTGAAACTTCTTCAAACGCAGGCCCGCTGTTCCCATTAAAGGATTTTATGGGACTCCCCACACATCATATCTTACACAGCTTACCGTATTGGCTCTTAAAAGGGGCTTTGAGTACAATGCCAGGGCCCCCCAGGCGCCGCTTTACGGGACTGCTGGTGGGCCAGGCAGCCCCGCGCTGAGCCGCCCGCCTCCGCCTGCGCTGAGGAGCTTGTCTGCTGCCTCGAAACACGGCTGCCTTGCTGTGGTAGGCCTGAGGCATCCCAAAGGGTCCTAAACTCTTGTTGCTGAGGTGTTTGCCAGTCAAAGGCAGTGTCTGCACAAAGGTTTTTAATGTAGGTCCTTGAAATGAAAACAAAAGCTCCGTCGGCAAGGTAGGTGCTGTTTCTTTTGCCGTTTCTGGCATAAAACTAATTCTCGTTTTTTGTTTTCCAGAGTTGGTAAAATGCCACAAATTTGAATGTTTTGCAAGGAAATTTGACATGCTGTGTATACGTAGACTTGCATATGAGTGCCCCTGGATGAGACTCAAAATCTCCTTGCTGCTCCTGGACAATTATGTCTGGAATAACATGCTCACAGCACTTTTGCCATTATCTTGAGATGAATGCTGCAGCTGGTGGGAGCAAGCAGCGGCCTTGCCTCTGCCTCCTGCTTCTGCTGGCACTGTCTTCAGGATGGGACAAACTGCTTCCCGGCCCCAGCAGCATCCCTGCCCTGCAGTGGTAGCATCTCGAAGTGCAGAGTCCTCCAGCAGCTTTAGCATGGTTCAGCCCTGCTGAAGGAAGGGTGTCGTGCTCCAAAGGAGAAAGGCTTCTTGTTCAGGGACGTGTTGGGACAGAACGCAGCTTGGCCAGGTTTTCTGCTGACCACGTAGTCACTGATACGGCAGTGTGCACAGATGAAAGGAGCGTGTAACACAAGTGTCTTATACTGTACTAACCTTAATGGTGATTAAAGGATGCACCAGCAAGCGAATGAGGCCCTTGAAGGACAACGTGGCTAATCTATTTAGCATTGAAAAGTCTGAATAACACACACTTTTGTTTTGGAGACTCAGTTTTAAGATATGAGGGGAATAAAGTTAAACAGTATATAAATGCACAGCATGTTTTTCTTTGATAAATACAGAGTTAAAATTCAGCTGCTTACTAAACCCCTCTTAAAGACTGGATCACTGAAGAAACAAACACTAGATAAGCTTTTAATATAATGATAAACTATTCTGCTGCCTTCTTTTTAAAGGAAGGAAACACCCCAGAGATTATACGCAGGTTAAAAACAACAAAAAACATGCGCAAGAGCCTCCCATGAATCCTTTCTTAATGGAGAAAAAGCCAGTTGAGACTCAGCAGTTTGAAAATAGCTTGCCTGTAGCAAACCAGTTGATAGCAGTCTCTGCTTTTTGGTTTGCGCATGCCTTTCAGATAGGAGTAGCATATTGCAGTGAGCTTCAAGACATAATTTCCCAGAGTGATTCAAAAGCTGAAAATACTTGAGTGAGTCTCAGAGCATGGTGTCTGTAGCCAAAGTTATCGAAACCATTACGTTCAGGCAAGAGCCCAGAGATGAAGATGTAAAAGGCTGTCCCTTGTTGTTTGATTACAAAATTGACAGCTCTGCGTTCGTGTCATTTCTGTTTATGGATATTGCTGGGGCCTGACATCTTATAGCTCAGTCATCTGAATTTTCCCTCTCCTTGAAAGGCTCTCCTGTCCTTTGCCAATGAGTCGCCTTCCCTGCACTGTGTGACAGTGCTGGTGATGTGTTCTCCCAGTCCCAGCTGCGTTGGCAGTTCAGGCGCTGGTTACTCCTGCTGCAGAACCTCTGCAGGCAAAGTAGCTCCATCGGTCTTCCTGCGGCGTGCCTTGGGGCATTGCCTGCCAAGCCTCTGAACGAGGAGTGTGCTCCTCTAGGTTTAACCAGAATACAAAGCTCCAGGCGTTTTCAAGTAAGTGTGATCCTGCTTATTTTCAAGCGACCAGGTTTATCTGGTTGTTTGAAACAGCTGTATAGATTAATTCAGATTTTTTTGTAACGATTCTTGATGTGAACTCAAATTTTATGATCACAGCCAAATATGTTCGGGTTTCACGTTTGAAATTTATGGAAGCAAAAAATGATGCAATTATGTACTTCAGTGTATTCCTGTTTAGTTTCTGGGGGGGAGGAGGGGGAAACACAGTTGAACAGTTAATAAAAGTTTTATGATACGACTATATGGTGATATTTGAGTCATTAATTTCACTTCATAGTGTTGTTTAGATTTTTGACTGTTCATTTATTGATCTCACTTTTTTCAGTAGGAGCAGCAATGGTTGTAGACGTTCATTTCCAAAAAAGATGTGTTAGGAGGTAACCCCCTGTTCCTTCCAACCCCCCCAAAAAATAATCCAAAAACTTGTATCTGAATAGAAAATTTGAACGTGAAAATGACAGTAATATATAGGGTATATATATATGGGGTGTTTTTCTGGGGAGGAAGAGAGGTGATGATTTGGTACGGGTCCTGAGAGGAATCCTAAAACTGTTGGGTGTAAGTACTATTATTTGAAATTAATCCTCTTCTCAAAAATAATATATAAAAAACTTTGCATTATACAGGCTCTTAGCATGCTTCCTGTCCCATATTGGTCTTTACAGGACAGAGTACAAACCTCCTACTTAAGGGACAGAGACCAAACCTTTTACTTATGTAGCAGAGCAGTTTCTCGAGCAGATGGTCCTCAAGAGGTGACAGATCCTGCTCGTGTCGTATCATCAAATGCTGTGGCCGGCCGTGGTGGGAGGTATTAGCTGCTACTTGGGGTTGTGTTTCAGTGGACAGGTGGAAGTAATGATGGCAGTGAGAATGTCTTTGATGCAGTATTTAGCATGTGCTCTTTTCCTGAAGTGGGAGGATCAAACAACAGGAAGAAGTTTCCTCACTTGTAATATGAAGCCTGGCTTCTCAGCCAGCTTTCTGTCCAAAAACCTGCCTCTGTTTTTCTCAGGGAGGAATCAGCTGGTGATTTCCCTGCTGTCCATGACTTCCCTGTTGGTTTTGCTCCTCTGTGCAAGCAAAAGCTAGGAAGTGCATCTGGATCCAGGTCAACTCCTAGTCCCTTTAGGTGCATCTGTACTCTCACAGGTGGGAGAGCCTGAGCGCTCCTACCCCTCCCGCGTAGTTAACAGCTTGGCTGTGCTTAGGGGCAAGCAAAGTAAGGCCCTGAGTCAGGGAAGCCTGGCTGTGGACCAGGGTCTTTTGCATATTTGGTTTATTGCCCCCACGAGTGATGTGCTCCAAGACCCTGGCAGCTCCCATTATGAATATAAACCAGATCCCACCAGGTATTTTGTTGAATGTGGCTGTCGGAGACAGCAGAAATGAAACTTACTGTTCACGCTGCTCTTTGGTGGCTTTCATTGTCTCAGCTAATATCAGACAAAGAGCACTTACGTGACACTTTTTTATTTCGGTGGTTAATATACGTCAGCTTTGATTGCTCATAGTTAAACCACATCTAAGGGATTGAGAAGGTAAGCACTGAAAAGTGAGGACATCCTACTGGTCAAGTATCTACTGCTGCAACTGATTCGTAATCCCTTGTTTTGTGGTATATGTTCTCCATTCTGTAAACCTAAAACGAGACAATAAACCGAAAAGGAGACAATAGAAATTACAGATGCTATAAACTAAAGGAAAATGTAAAAATATGGTTCCACATGTAAATTTCTTTTGTGTTTGTTGTGACTCAGAAAACTGAAAACAGTGGTGGAGGATGTGGGAAATGGACTCAAGTTTTGCATGCGTAGATGAGCTAACATTTGCAGTTACTTGGAGCTGTGAACGTAGGCTGCTCACGTTTTTTGTATTAAAACTATTAGGCTACGTTTTGGTTCGGAATTCAGCACTAACACAGCATGTATAGACGGTATGTTCAGAGTAACAAGGGTGAGCTTCTGCATCTTCATTGTTTTAAAGGCATCTGTTAATTAGTCTGAAGCATCCAGCTCAGCACTCCACAGGGAGCTGCTGATGTTACTGTAGCACTTTTCCTGTTAAGGCTTGCTTGATTTGAACCAAGAGAGCGCGGCCACCTCCCCGTGGCACCCAGCATACCAGTTAGTTGCTTCTGTGCATCAGGGAATCGGGCAGCAGCTGCTGGCAGACAGTGACTTGGCCTGTTAAACCATTCATGCATTTGCTGGTGGCTTGATCGTGAAATCCTTGTCATCCAGGACGATGTACCCAGATGGCTCGTGAAAGCTGAAGCGTATCAAACCGCCAGAGTAATGGTTAGGCAGCGTTTATGAATGTGACTACTATAACGCTTGTAATTACGCTGAATGCAATATTAGGTATGCGTATTTATAATGAGCTAATACAAAGATAAAAAAAATGTTTTAAAAGCTTATTCTAGAGATGCATTTAGCCTATTTTCCATAGACATACAGGAAATCATTCTGCATCGGTGTTCCTCTATTACAAAAAGCAAAGAGAAATTACTCCTTCATTCATTTAGATAAGTTGTACATTAGTGGGTAGAAAGGAAAAGACTAAATATGCGAAAATATTTTAAAATATTTGTTAATATTTAAAGCTAGACTGCAAGCCAGACTCGAGTTAACACAAGCGCTGTTATGTGTGATCTCTTAATTTATGTGGGTGACAAACTCAAAGGTGAGATGACCCAGATCTGATTGCGATCTGGTATTAGTGTAAAGCAGATGGCCAGCGGCAGCTCCATGGGCAGCCGCTGTGACGTTGTCAGCCCGAGATCGGAACTGTAGAAATTTACATACTCTAGATAAGAAGGTGAAACTTCATATTTCACGTTTCTACTTTTGAAGGAACCGTAAAGGAAACCACGTCTTAGCTGGATTTCTACCTGTCCTCACTTTCTTACCATCTCCTTTTCTTGTACTCGGAAGGATGAAAAAAAGCTAAGTTAGGGCGTAAGTTAAGGCCGGCTGGTGCTTCAGAAAAGGAGCTCCCTCTGAACAGTACATCTGCTAATGGGGGTATACAGCTGGGGCTCTGCAATAAATATACCACCGGGAATCTCTGCTCGTCTGCAAGCAGTGAAAAAACTGCCAGCATCTCTGCGGACAGTGCCTCTTGTTACAGAGAGTTTTCCTCTCTTTGGGATAGGCAATAAATGTACTAATCTGACGACGAATTTTTGGCTCCCTCGACTTTTTGAACTTTCTGGAATATGAAATTGAATTTCACACGTCCTTTTTATTTAAGGCTACATGAAAGCAAAAACAAAGGAAAGACCACCAGCCCAGTAGGTTTTGTTTAGAGTCTCTGCATGTGTTGTGAACATTTGGCTTGCGAAGAGCTTCATGCAGAAAAATAACACGCTAAAAGAAACAAGGGTCTTAACCCATTCCATTTGAGCAAAGGCTATCCTCAACCTCAAATCATGAAGTACTAGATTTTTGTTTCCAAATTGCAGGTGCCATCTGAATGAAGAATCAGACAGATCAGCGTAGCCAGAATAAGTAATATAAATGTTGCTGGGAGGTGTAAGGCAAGGTTGCAATGCAACAGGGCTTTAATATTAAGCAGGCTTGAAAAAGGAGGTTAGACAATGCCATTGCAGCAGATTTTGGAATTGAGTTAGGCACCAGATTAAAACCATACAAGAAGCAATCATAATCAAATAACAAACTCTAGGCTTCTGTTTCCCATATATGAATATAATCAAATAGTTTCCTACCTTCATTAGGAAAGTAAACTTTTTTTTTCCTCAAAAACTTTTGTGATTTATTTACACAGTATGTGTGTTTTGTTTTTTTGTTTGTTTTGAGGTGTGAGAGTTACGATATTTCTGTAAATGTCCCTGTAGAAATGTTTTCGTGCCCTACAGAAACAAAAATCTTTTTTGAGTTCCTAGTTGAAATTCTTGCAGCAGGAGGGTACCGAAGAAATACTGTTTTGTTTTTCTCAGGTTAACTGTTTTTCCCCCCTATGTTGTGACACTCCACTGCATATATGAAATCTTCAAATTTCTGTATCAACGGTGGTTTGATTTCAAATGGTCCAGTTTGGGGTTTGGACTGGCTGAAAGTATTAAATCACCTAGATCTGTGAAAAGATGTTTAAAATATTACTCAGCAAACTACTTGGTAGCCTCCCGTACATCTTCCAGTTTCACCAGAGGTAGCAAAATTACCCTAAGGGAATTTGAATTGGAGGCCACCTCCCATTTCTATTTTTTTATTTCTTTATATTTATTTCTGTTTGTATTGAATAGGGAGCAGAAACAGAACAGGTCAGGGTGACTGGCTTTCCTCCCAGCCCTCCCACACCACCACGTACCTCTGGGACAGAGATCCCCTCTCTGAAAATGAGACTTGGACAAAGTGCCAATCCTTCATTTCCTGAAATCTCCTTGTTTAGACCAACAAACATGCAGGTCAGCAGGGAGGTTGCAGAAGCGAAACTGAACACCGGCTCCGCTTCTCTTGATCAATGAAGTGCAATTTGAAGCTCACGCTTGTATAACCAGTTCAGAGAACTGTCACTGGGAACAAAGCCTGGCCACCGGTTCCTGGGGATACCTGAGCAGCAAGAAGCTGTTATTGGGTGTGTTCAGCTGAGTGCTGCGCTGTCTGGGGAGGCCAGGTGTTAACTTGGTGTAATTGTTAAGGCAGCAAATTCTCCTAGAATAGAGGCAGCATGTGCTGTCACTATGTAGCTAACTTGATAAATATATATATGTTTAGGTCTGCAGATGTTTACTGTCTTGTAACAGATCAGTTCTTGGTCTCTGAGAGTAAGGGAGTCTCTAGAAAACCAAGTCAGCAAAGAGTCCTTGGTGAGCAATAATAGAAAAGCTTTATTCAGGACTGGCCCCAAATACAGAAAAAGAGCAGTAGCTGTAACTGGCTGTGATACCTAGTTGTATTTTCAGACACAAAAGTCTAAATTTATACCCTCTGCCCTCACTGGGACCTTTGCAACATGTTGCCTTTGCAACATCACAACATCGCTGCTGGTTTTTGGATGGGAAACTTTTTTTTTTTTTTTTGGTTGGTAGAAACTGGTGCTAATAGTGCTTTGTTTAGCTGCATTTCAGGATGCTAATTAACAATTAGGCTTCATTGAGTGTTCTCTAGGATGTAATCAGATCTGTATTTTAAGCAAACACTTTGTTTTTACTGAAGTGCTTGTTAGAAGTTAATGGGAGTTGAGAGCATCTGGGCCCAATCACGGACCTCTTCCCAATGTGCCTAATTCAATTGATTGGGCTGTTTAGTAACAAGAAATACAATGTCAGCAGGATCTTAATTATTTAATCTAACCACAACATGATCATTATGAGTAATGTGTAGAAGTAGATCAAAACCCTTACATCTATCTCCAAGTCTGAGCAGAAACACTGGAAAAGGAAGAGAGGTGCCTCTTGTTAATGTGTGTATATGTGATATTGTACAATTGTTGCCAAAGAATTACTGCTTGGCATAAGTCTCCATAAAAGACGTGCCACAGCATCATAATAGCTAAAATTTTAGCTGTCAGTTTGCTCAAATGTGATGGAATTACAATGCTCAAGTTAAAAGCACAGTATTAAATGTAACTGATATGTCTTTCTGCTCTATTGTAGATTACACCATTGTACTTGAACCACAAGGCAAGAAGATTTCTTGAAAATTGAGTTCCTCAGGTAAGAACTGAATTCTTTCTTTTTGTTTCTTTGAAATCCATGGTTGTTAAAAAGCACCAGCATGTAGTAAACACAGGACAGTTACTGTTTATCAACTACACTTTGGAAAGCTGAAGAAAAACCACCTGAGATGTTGATGGTGATGCAGGCTGTCGTAAACAGGCTACTTCAGAAAGACACAGCTATATGCTTTTGAATGATTTTACTATTTGGAATGCTTAGTACCTAGCATGTATTTCAAGCAAGGAATGGTGAAGAGTTGTCTTGATTTAAAAAATAATAATAATAAAAAAAATAGGGAGCCAGCTGAGAAAGTGGCTCAAGGGAATAGGCAGCACTCTGACACCAGTTTTTAGCAGCATGACTCTTGCAGGTTGCTTGTCATGGTCCCTCCCTTATTTTCAGAGATGCCTTGATAGACCTAAACTTCATGTTCAGGAAATGTCCTTAGTCCCCTTCAGGTTATTTCTAAATAATAGCATGCCCAGTAAGTTAAGTTGTCGTTTGACTGATCTCTCCCCTGGGATAAACAAGCAGTAGCTTGGCAGAGCAAAAAATCAGCAGCTCTTTGTTTAAACAGTGTGTTAAAACTCCTGCCATGAGCCTAAGAAAAAGGATTTGGGGCTTTTCAGGAGGATTGCTGAAAGATTAAATAATTACTCTGTTCATTATGGGGGCAGCACCAATTTGCTGGAGATGGCTCTGTAAAGCCATATACTCACAGCTAACATAAAACGTAAGCCTTTCGTACCTTTTTCACATCATGGGGTGGGGGTTGTGTGTATTTTACTTCTAAGGCAGCCTGGTACCATGCCAATAAGCAGTTCGCATGTTTCTAAATAAAAGACAGAAATCCACTAATATGATAACCATTTAAGAAACGTGAAGCTAGCCTTTAAGCTATGAACTGTCAATCCAGTTTTCCAACTGAATGAAAACTTTCTGAGCTGCTCGATGTACGGAGCCTTTGCCATCCTTTCAGTTTAGTCTGTTTGTAGACATCTATCTCATCTTAGAACTTATAAACAAAATACAGAAAGCTGTTGAAATTGGATAATGAAAAACTTTCCATACACAGATAACTCTTCCTGACCCTACAATAGTCTGTTACCTTGCCTGAGTGTCATAAAGAGCCTGAAATTGAGAAATTGTTGAAACTCCTTTGGGCTTGCATTCTTGGAACATTTCCTAGAGCAATTTCATGACTTAATTTGCATTTGGTGTTGGAGAATTTATAAGACTCTGGTGCTTTGTTACTTGTGCCTAGGTTTTGAAAGGAGAAAGAATGGGTGCCTGTTAAGTTTAAAATAAAATTGTTGCCTTTTCTTATAAAAATGGACATTACCATTGAAGTGCCAGTAAGTTTGTGGAGGTATTTAGAACATTCAATGATCTCTTATTTGTTTAGCTCAAACTTCAGAAGATAAATTAAACATAAACTTATCTATTTTTATTCTCATTTATTTTGAAGCCTGCTCTACAAAAATTTAAGACCATTACAATTGCATTAATTTTCAGTTTTTCCAAATCTTTGTCTTGCCATGCCTGTGGAAAACGATTTTCTTGTTTAGATGTTGAAGCACTTTTACAACTGATTTTAGAAACAGTGCCTTTTGCAATACTTTTTTTTTTTTTCCCAATGCTGTTTGTTTTGAATACTTTTAAGGTTAGCAATCTATTTTACTGTGTGTAATTGCATGATAGTAAATGCTGGGCCTGCTTCTCCGCTATTCTTGTTTACAGTTTGTCTGCCCGAATGTGATAAAAATGAGTACAAAAGTAATAGTACCGATTTAATTGCATGGCTGTAGACATCGCGTTTGGTTGTATATCTGCATAGATATAAATGGCTTTACCGTTCACACTGAAGACCTTCTGAAGGCTGAGTTACTCTATGCTTAAAATGTCTCTGGAAAAGGGGTTATGTTGAACATCCTACGTGGTGTGATAAATGATTTCAGTCATTTTAGAAAAAAAAAGCACTAGTAAGTTATACACAGAAAGGACTCTGAGTAGATACAAAGAATTACCTAGAACAAGTATGTAATATTCCTTACTTTCAGCATTATACGTGCATATGACACAAGAATTTTGAACTGACATACACTGTGTTGTAAGTTTCTGCCTGTAAAACACCATAGAAGATTGTCCACTCTTTTGGCAATAACATTTTAACATTCGACCATTTATAACTCAAGTCAAGCTGAGGTTTCAGTGACTACTTAAATTTTGAATGCCCTCCCAATGTGATGGTTGAAGTAGCTCCAGCGTAGCTCCAGCACCAGTACAGCTGGTGTCTGCTACTGCTTCGCGAATATAGGGAACTGTTGTACTTCAATGGCTATGTGTAAATATTTTATTGTATATCTGCACTACCACTTGTTACCTTTTCCTATCATTTATTATTGACATACGGTAACAAAAGGTGCGGTCTTCCATGCATTGTGCATCTGATAAACCTATTTAAGCTTGGTTTGGCTTTGAGAAGGACTTAAACTTAATCGTGGTATTCTGCAGATAGTTGTTTTGTGGCGAGAAGGAATAGTATTAATAATAATGCTAAGCCTAATAACTTCAACACCTGGTATGATTTTCTCCTGATATTTCACATGGAGCCAATACAGCTGAGATGCCTGGTTTTTTTTTTATTCCTTAGGAATCATCAGCAGAACTGAATATCCGCCCCCAGCTCTGTGAGCAATCAGTATTACGGAATAACCTTGGCAATACTCAGAAAAATGTTGCTTTGTGGCCTGGGCTTGAAACCACTCTGATTTTTGATTTGGCTTTTATTGAGTCTGTAAAGAGTTGTCTCGGGGAGAAAAAAAAGCACCTGAAATCTATTTATTTTGGCTAGAGTAGACCAGGGAGGCAGTGGAGGAAGGAGGAGGAGGTAGCTGTCATGTGGTGTAGCTTTGAAAATTGGTGTCACAAGCAGGGTCATGAGAAAAGCAGTGGCAGTCCAAGGGAAACAGAGGGTGAGGACAGGATTGTAGTGATGGTAGTGGGAGAGAAGAGCAGAACAGTCCCTTTGGTGGCAGCCAGGTAGCTCAACTCACCTATCTCAGAAAACTGTTTCTTGCAAGTTGCTGAGGAGTCTACCAGTCTGCTGAGAGGGACAGGGTAAATGGGTGAGTGTCTCTTGAGCGTCAGACCCCATGAAACATCCCATCGCACTGGCTCCAGAGGAGCATATTCCCTGAGACTCCCTCCAGCTCAGAGCTCTTTTTAAGACTCCTGTTCTTCCTCCGCCTTGATCCTTTTGGCAGATTGAATTTGCATTACCCTCTGGGGAGTTGATTAATTTCCTATCATTGGCCCGATCCTACAAACCCCTGCACTCAAAGTTGGCATATGTAATGTTGCATCTAAGCGTAGATAAATCTTATTCCTGCATGTGTGACTTACAGCAGGTTTAATATGCCCAAACTGTGTGTGCTTGATGAATAAGTGGCACTAGAATGTGAAACCTACCCTAGTAACAGCGTGATTCTGAATAGAACTAAAGGATTTTTTTTAAACAGTTTTTACCATATGCCTTTGTATCATAATTTTAAATTAGATTTGCTTAAAATGGAAATCCAGATTCAAGCTGACATCATAACATATGACCTCCAGTAGCAATGAAAATTGAAAACATGAGACAAGGGCATTAATCACTGGATAGTTTATAAGCTTGTCCAGAATGTTCATCTTAAACGTTAACACTGTTTTATTATATACAATAACAGTATAAAGTCAAAATTTATGAATACTGTGGGTGCCTAAGATAAGGCATTCAGGCTCATTTTACTGTACTTACCTCTGGCTCAAATCTTTTGAACCTTCAGTTATATGCACAGAGCTACTTGCACGCACAATTTACTGCTTTTAGTGGGGCTGGAAACATGCACAAAATAGTATGGTTCTGATCTGGCAGCTAGACTTGTATGAACTCAGAAATCTGTTTGTTATGGGAATGTATCTGTGAAGCTATCATCAGTTCTTGCGTCATTAGCAATTTAAATGTTGGTTTGGAGTTTTGCTGGTAGTTCTTTCTTGTAAAGACAGTTATTGTAGTGTTGAATGTAGTTTAATACAGAGTATAGCGTCTTACGTGGTACGCATAACTGACTAGGGCTGTATCAAGACATCTGAAAAGTTGTTTGATTAGAGTTATCACTTTAAACCATTTTTCAGTTTCGTTCATTTTTGGAGCCTCAAAGTATTTTCATTGATTGTTTTGTTTGTAGCTGGTATTTTATAATTAACAGCATAAGGTACAAAATGTGATAGTTTGAAAAGGAAGACATTTAAGAACGTTGAAATAACTTTCACTCCATCTCAAATTTAGAATGCTTACTTCTGTAATGTATTCACTATACCTGTGACCTCATCAGTGTATCCCAGAGCATTCAAAACTTGACATCATATATCATTGATTTCTTTGTAGTTGGGCAAAACACAAGGGAAGGTATTTTCAAACTGTTCTCCGTGGCTGCTGAGGGTCTGTTCTCGTCTTGAAGAATACAGCTCTTTCTCTTTCTGCCCTCCCGGTATACAAGTTAAAACTTTGCCTGTGGTATTTGTGTCTGCTTTGTTTTGGTCTGTGCCTTTTTATTGTGACTTTACAATATTAAACATGATCGGTCTTGCTTTACTTTTCCAGCTCCAGAATATGCAAAAGTCAGCTTGAGTGTTTAAAAAATGTGGGGTCAAAATATGATCTCACATTATCAGAAAGACTTGCATGTTGTGCCAAGTGCTTTTGCATATATTAGGCAGATGTATTTAGGCCACGATCAGAAAACCATTCCTAATTATAGCCTTAGGGAGAAAGGTGTAGCTTACCAGAAAGGGGACAACATGAGGATAATTTTGGCGGTTACCTGGGTGCTTCAAAAACTTTCTCGTTTCCACCACAAACCCTTCTCTTTTTGATATACTCCAGGAAAGAGAAAGGATAAGGCTTGCTGAAATATTATGCAATTTGTGGAGCAGCATGCAAACAAGCTGCAGCAAGAGGTGCAAACTTGCTAGGGCCAAGGAGTAGCAGCATGTAAATGATGAACGTCTGATCGCTAATAGTAGGTCAAGTTGAGTGCCTGGATGGGACTCCTCTTAACTGCATGCTTTAATTCCCTACTCAGGAAAAATGGCCC